>NC_042532.1:13771206-14033706 GCF_900963305.1 Echeneis naucrates
TGGATCAATGATTAAATGCAGAAAGCTTACCGCAGAATAACAACAATGCTTTGCTGTAGGCTTTAGTGGCAGTGCCCGATGTAACGTCCCACGCTCTGGTGCAGTGCTTGTCCATCCCTGTCCAATTAGATTTTCGTTGATTGTCACAAATAATTTAAAAGGTAAATGCATTTTGAGTAGTAAGCACCCAAGGCCGGTTTGTTGGGAATAAATTTAATTGTATCCTTTTTCCAACCAAAATTTGTGGCAAAATTTCATTGAAATGAAATATACCATATAAAACCCACTTTGTCAGATCTGTGTGTGTATTAAAGTCATTGTGTGTGCAAAAGCCACTCAAAAACATTACCATAGTGCTGGTGTCTGACCATCTTGGACTGATTTCTGAGTCACTATCACTGCTGGACTCCACTTTGCACATCTCCTGGCACAAAACAGCAGTCACTCAAAACCACATTTGCAAGGGAAGATATTAAATATTAAATGAAAGATTTTTTAAAATGTTCACACACACAAAAAAAAAAAAAAAAATTAAAAAGAACTGGTCATTCACAGATTTGAAGTTCAATTCTAAGCTCACCATGTACTTGAAAGCAAGTTGATCCACGTTGTTGGGAATATGTCTCTCATTGTGACCTATTGAGAAAAAAACAAAACAAAACGTACAACTGAATTTGTTGTTTAAAAAAATATTATGAAGGTTTTAGATTAAACTATAACGTAAAGCCACGCACCAGAGAAATGTGTTAGACTAAAATACAAAAACCAAAAAACGGATACCTACCTGGAAGAGAGCGCTGTCGTCTTCTTCTACATGCCATGACATTTGGTGTAACTTCTCCGGACTGCGGGAAATTAAACACTGAAACGATTCATTTGCTGTCTGGTGAGACAAACTTGCAGATTAATGCAGCAGCAGAGAAGTCGGCGCACTTGATACGATGCAGCCAAGTGCGGCCACGCTGGGCGACGCGGCGTGGACCCGATCCACGACGGGACGACCTTAAACACACCATGAGTCTGCTCGTTTCAACAGTTTAACAAAATAATACGTCCGGTCATTTTCCTCTTTTCAAAATAAAACCCTCATTAAACTTATTGCTGCAGCACAGCTTCATTGTTCGCCCGATTTGTTTCATTTTTGCTTCCCCGATTCAACCGTCCCTATCGTTTATCCTAAAATAATATCATCCATACATTTTTTTTTTCATTTGAAAAATAGGTAAAGACAGAAAAAAAAGTTTTATAAACTATATAAACTATCAATGCTGATGCTGCTATTTTATACTTACTTGATGAAGTGATGCAGATGGTAAAAAGAAAAATACATGCTGCCACGCAGTTTTAGTTGAATGCACAGTTGATCGCGGAGCAGCCAGTTCCGCGGTGAGCCGGTGGGGGGACCGGTAGAGAGGGAATGGCCGCTCCGTGGCCCGCTCCCCTGCGTGCGTAAGATCCGGCCTGGGGGAACGGGATGAATGTTAATTTCAAAGATGGCGGCGGAGGGAGGAGGGAAGGAGATGAACGAAATTAAAACTCAGTTCACTACTCGGGAAGGCGTCTACAAACTCCTCACTCACTCCGAATACAGCCGTCCCAACAGGGTGCCTTTCAACTCGCAGGGCTCCAACCCCGTCAAGGTTTCCTTCGTGAACGTCAACGACCAGTCGGGCAACGGCGACAGGATCTGTTTCAATGTGGGCCGAGAGCTCTACTTCTACATCTACAAAGGCGTTAGGAAGGTAGCGTGCTAACGCGGCTAATGTCAGCGGAAATTCCCAATTCTGCATGTGAAAATGTGCCATAGCTGTGTGATCTGGGGCTGGACTTCAGACTTGCGTCTGCTGCTTAAAAAAAACAAAACAAACAAACTCCGTCAGGTGCTTGACTTTCAAATTGGCTGGCAGCTAGTTAGCTTGAAGCTAGCCCACTAGTTAGCTAGCTAGCTAGTTAGCTAGCCAGCCAGCCAACCAACGCGATTGGCTAACGTTAGCGAGCCAGCAGCTACACGGAGGCCGGGGGGTAAAATGCGTCCACAGTCCGTCATGCTGTTTTCGTTTTGCGGCACAGTTGCTCTCGTAAGTCTGTGTTGCGGTTGTTATTCATACTTGTCGGCGTTGAAACAGTTGGCCTAACGGTGAACGGTGACACCCGCAGCACCTGTCGACGCCCTTTGACTGACAGGTGTCGCCGTGCCCCGGGGATGCTGGCCGGTCATTATTAGGCTAACAGGCTAACATGCTAACCGCCACCGTGATCCTGAAATGTTGCGGCCCTCGGCTGTTAATGTGGGGATTTGTTCGGACGCAGTCTCAGACATGGTCACACTAAACTGACTCGATCTGCTTGAAGGGAAGTGTTCAGTCAGTGCAGCCTTTAAGCGTCCACTAAGGATCTATTTCCGTGTCGATGTTGAGTCTTAACGCAGTCTCAGCTGACTGACAGGACGTCACAGTCCGGCAGCTGACTGCCAACTTAGCGATGTGTCAGTGTTTTAATCATTCCTACAGAAACCTTGTCCTTGTGACAGTTAAGACTGTACAAGCTTTATCGTTATGGTGTCTTATTGTCAATCACCTAAACTGAGCCTGGTATAAAACATGCTTTTTTGTGGCGTGAAAGCTGCGTTTTTTGTTTTTTTTACTGGATTCTTGACTTAAACTGTATTTAAGACTCGGTATTATATTTTGTCTCTTGACAGGACATCCAGTCGTAACAGAGGAAACACTGAGTCATCATTGTACAGCCAAACTATAAATCATTAACAGTGAACTGCTATTATAATGGTTGTCTACAGTATATGCCCGAGGTGTTCTGTTCTCAGTGATAAAGTACTGTTTTCTCCAGAATCTGTGTGTGATGGTGAACATCTACCTGTCAATGGAAAAAAGGCAGACCTCCATTTTTACTCAGTCATTGTTGGGTGGTTGATATGCAGCTAAAAATCGCATCAGTGATTGTCACATTGTCACCTCAAATGTCACTGTGTTTGAGAAAAACCACATGAAAACAATATAACTGCACAGTCCAGTGGCATGACTGACAGTTTGGCCAACAATAGCTATTATGTGACCAATGACAGTTAGTACTTTCAGATATCTCTACTCGTACGTGATTTTGGTCTCTCTTGACAGGCTGCTGACCTGAGCAAGCCCATAGACAAGCGTATTTACAAGGGAACGCAGCCCACCTGTCATGACTTCAACCACCTCACAGCTACGGCGGAGAGTGTGTCCTTGCTGGTGGGTTTCTCAGCAGGGCAGGTACAGCTCATTGACCCAATCAAGAAGGAGACAAGCAAGCTCTTCAATGAAGAGGTAGGTTCCCAAAGGACAAATGGTAGATGTAATTCTTCGCCTATTTGGTTACGGTTGGACCGTTTCAACTGAGTCTTGTTGTAACTATTGTGAGTGTGAGATTTATTAATTTTTTTTCCCCACCTGTCCAATTTCCATAAACATATTTCTGAAAATAATCAAATAATCCCTTCAGGGTCCAAATCATTCTTTGTACTTGTTCTAAATTGTAATGTAAAGTGTGTCTCCAATACCCGGTTTTGTACTCTGGTACTTTTTATATTTTCCCTGCCCACCACCAAACCAAATACAGTATTATCAAGTGACATTAGATTTTATGAAAGCATTTTTAGCATTTCCTAATTACACTGTACTGACACTGTTCTCATCCTCTTTCCCCCTCCACTCTCTCCCTCCCTGGCTGCCTCTGAAACCTCAACCTTCCTTCTTTCCTGACAGAGACTAATAGATAAGTCCAGAGTAACATGTGTGAAATGGGTGCCAGGCTCTGAGAGCCTGTTTCTGGTCTCTCATGCCAGTGGGAATATGTACTTATACAACGTGGAGCATACATGTGGCACCACAGCACCGCACTACCAGCTGCTCAAACAGGGAGAGAACTACTCTGTACACACGTGTAAGAGTAAATCCACGCGGAACCCTCTGCTCAAATGGACAGTGGGTGAGGGGGCCCTGAATGAGTTTGCCTTCTCTCCAGATGGAAAGTTCCTAGCCTGTGTAAGCCAAGACGGTTTCCTACGGGTGTTCAACTTTGATGCTGTTGAGCTACATGGCACCATGAAGAGCTACTTTGGTGGCTTGTTGTGTGTGTGCTGGAGCCCTGATGGAAAGTATATAGTTGCTGGTGGAGAGGACGATCTAGTGACTGTGTGGTCCTTCTTGGACTGCAGAGTCATCGCCCGAGGTCATGGGCACAAGTCTTGGGTGAGTGTGGTGGCATTTGATCATTACACCACCAGCGTGGAAGAGAATGACCCAATGGAGTTCAGTGGTAGTGATGAGGACTTCCAGGATCAGATGATCCATTTTGGACGAGACCGGGCCAACAGTACACAGTCTCGACTCTCCAAGCGCAACTCCACGGACAGCCGGCCTGTTAGTGTGACATACCGGTTTGGCTCAGTGGGCCAGGACACTCAACTCTGCCTATGGGACCTCACTGAGGATATCCTTTTCCCGCATCTTCCACTCTCACGGACACGGACGCACACTAACGTGATGAATGCTACGAGCCCCCCTGCGGGTGCTACAATAATCACTAACACTTCTAGTAGCACTACTAATGGAAACAACAGTGGTGCCAATACTCCTGGTATCAACTCCCTCTCTACTACATTACCACGCTCCAACAGCCTACCCCATTCAGCTGGCACCACAGCAACGGCAAACAATACCAACAAGGCTGGCAGTGGAGGTGGAATCGGCAGTGGAATCATGGACAGTGCCATCGCTACAGGTGTGAGTAAATTTGCCACACTTTCACTCCACGATAGGAAGGAGCGCCATCACGAGAAGGACCACAAACGCAACCACAGCATGGGTCACATCAGCAGTAAGAGCAGTGACAAGCTCAACCTGCTGACAAAAACCAAAGCGGACCCTGCAAAGACTCTGGGTACTCTGCTGTGCCCACGCATGGAGGATGTGCCCCTCCTTGAGCCCCTCATCTGTAAAAAGATAGCACACGAGAGACTGACTGTACTCATATTTTTAGAGGACTGTTTAGTGACTGCTTGTCAGGAAGGATTTATTTGCACATGGGCGAGGCCAGGAAAAGTGGTAAGTTCTTTTTAATGTAGGACATGTGGGGGAATTTGGAGTGATATTGTTTGTCAATCTTTAGCTGTCTGGAAATCAGTTGGTGGGCTGTAACTAAAAATCAAGATATGTTCTGAAAGCTTAAAAGGAAATATGGACATTTTGAATAACATTTTTAGCTTTTCTAGTCAGAAGGTCAGTCTCTGCAGGCAGGCAAATAACATATCAGCATTTGTTTGATGTACACCTGCTTTACAATGAAAGACCTGTTATGCTTAAGTTTCAAATATAGCCAATGCTATGACAAAAATACAGTCTCGTTATATAATGCATTCTGATAAGGAGGATTTCCTGTGCCGACCTGTGAGGGGATGGGGGATGTTAATCCATACGAAGTGTTTTCATTGGTTCATCATAATCATTCCACAATGCATAGCAGCATAGCCAAAAAGTCATCTGCATACACTCACATTTCAGCTTTTATGCAAATGGAAACTTTGCCCACAGAATCTTTGCAGTCTATTACTTGCTTACAGCTTAATATGGGTATACTCCCTTGTATATGTTTTTTTTTGTTTTTTGTTTTTATTTTGTTTTTCTGTGTTTTGAGAGCTTTTTCTAGAACAAGGCACAAACGGTTTGCCTTTTGAACATAACCAGCAGTATGAAGACTAGTTAGTCCAATGAGACCATTACTGTTAACCAGCGGTTAGAGGCTTGGGACATATGACATAAAAATGAGATTGAGGCACACAGACGGGCTTTTGTGCAGTACAGACATTTGACTATACTTTTCCAAAATAATGTGTTGGTCTTCTATGAATGATTCGTGGCTTCGTCTGACCACTAAAGAGAGTACTTCTAGTAAGTATAGCTTGTAGTGGCTTCTTTGATTAAAAAAAAACAAACAAACAAAAAAAAAAAAAACAACAACAAAAAACTAACAAAAAAAAACCAATTATGATATAAAAATATTAAAAACTTGGCTTAGAACAGTAGGAAAATGTGGCACATCTGCCAGATTTATAAAAAAACCACTTGATACATAAACAAGCGATGGAGCAGAAGTTTATGAACAGACCTCTTTTCACAGGATTAAGTGCATAATGGGAAAAGGGTAACCAAAGTGCCCTTAAATAGTTTACCCTTGAAAAGACCCTCAAAGGTCAGATTTAGAGGTTGAAAAAGTCCCACTGAAGAAAATGCCCCCGGTCTGGTCATGTACATTAGCAGTGCCTTCATAAAGCAAACCTCTCAAAGACTGCTTTAGTCTCACACAGTTAACTCGGCATCCACTTTGACTGCTGTGAACAGCCTTTTAATTAAGTGCAGGGCATCGGGATACGGAAAGAGGATGCTAGAGGCACATTTTTTAATGAGCTATTTGTTGCTTGATTTTTTTTTTTTTTTTTTTTTTATTATTATTATTGTTTTTATTTTTTTTTATTTATTGTTTTATTTTATTTTTTTGCTATAGTATGTGAACTTTCCAAATGCAAATCTCCTTGTTTTCCTTTTTCCAGGGTTTATTGTCATCCCAAAACCAAGCCAGCTCTCCCAGTGGAACAGTAGTATAGCCACAATATTTCTGCTGCTAAAGAACCCTGCAACCCAGAGTCTGATGCTGCTCTTCACCCTGCAAGCATTGCAAGTTTTTTCTTTTTCTTTTATACCCTTCCTCCCTCCTGAAATTTTTTTTTTTTTTTTTTTTTAATGGCTTTTAGTTTGTTTTCGTATATCATTCAGTTGATTTGAGAGGAGGAATGAAGCAAGAAAAGGTGTGGTGCATTTGTGGACTATGGCACTACTGTACTATTGTTCTCTGAAATTTTAACACATTTTAGATTAAAAAAAAAATCTTTCTATCATGTCAAACTCATCAGACTGTCGTCCCCTCTGGAACTAAGGCTTGGCTTTGTTAGATGCAAACCAGACAACTGTGGCTTGAGATTTAAAAGGATAGTTTATATAATTTTCATCAACCCCTTTTTTAAACTTTGCGATGTTGCCCAGTCGTGACTCAGGGTTACTGACTGAAACATGAATTTTGAGAACTATCCTTTTATGACCAAGTGCGTGAGCATCTGAAAATTTTGCTTCCATCCACATTCACCCTCCACTTTTGTCTTCTCTTGAGTAGAATCTCCCCATCAACGACTTTGCACTGATTTTGTTAGTTATTTTGTTGTTTGTTTTTTATAACTACTCTAATGGAACAAAAAAAAGGGTTGAGGACTGCCTTTTTACACTTGGCTTTAACATCCTCAGTCTTGAAATCTGAATCTATAAAGCTTGATGCTGCAATCATAGTCTTTTTAAAGAAAAAAAAATTGTTTGCACTTAAATTAGTTTATTAGAAGAAAATGGCTTTACATTTTTGGGTGTGCTCAGAACTCACAGATGGCTAATACAGTAGGTGAAGAAAATGATAAAAACTATTAAAACCTTTATCTATTGAGCATTTATTTTAATATTATTTCAGATTCAAATCTGCTCTGTATCATAATGTGTATATTGTAATTAATTGATCTGATGGGGGCCTAAGCAAACTACCATTACTCCAGTGGAAGTTTTGTCATTGATAGTTATATTTCTAAAGCCTAAAGTATACATATTAATAATATTAAAAAATAATCTTGAATACACCGTTTACTGTTCTTGTTTTTGTTCACCCACATGTACTGTATTTACATAACAAAGCTGGAATGCATCTGGTATGACAATTGCTTACGTTGTCATAAAAATGCTGTAGCTGCAACAAATTAGCTGTCAAATCTGAAACTCAGGAAAGTACACAGATAACATTTGGATCTTATAAGACTTGATATAGGACAAAAATACTTTGTAACGAAACTATTGACCCTGATATCCTCCTTTTTAACAAAAGCCACATGAAGCATTTCAGATGTGGAAGCATCTTTTTTCATTTGACTGAAACGCTCCATAAATGTATTTAACGTCTACATGATTAGCAATCAGGTATGCCAAGAGTTCATTATTCTTAAGGCAGAACACTAGATAGGCAATTACACATTGAAGCTGATAACATTTTATTTCCCACTTAGATGATATTAAATATTAAATTTGAACATTTGTGTTCATGCAGACCTGTTAAGGTGAAAATATTTACAATGCATATGAATGACAACAGTACACCGATGATACTTGACAGGTTTTTTTAATTCTGATTATGCATCATGATAACCAGCTTCATGCACCTAAAGTGCACATTGAGTCACAGTTCATTTTAATGAGCTCACTACTCTGAATGGAATAGTGTGTTGTTTTTAAGCCACACTGTTGTAAATGAGTGTGCGAGGGTATTATTTCTCAAGCTACATTCTGAACATAGCAATAAAAAGTGGTTTGGGGCTTTTAAAGACCCAATCTGTAATGTGACCTTTGTTTTCACACTCATAATTGATCTAAAGGTAGTTTTTGTTCGTAACTGCTTAAGGTGTGTTGTTTTTGTTTTTTTGTTTTTTTTTGTCCATGTTGGACAGCTGATTTCATCTACCACTAAACCATGAAATGGTCCTTTAAAAGACTTGACAATTGTGTGGCACAGAATAATTGTGAAGCACTTGATGTGAATGTTTTTGCAGTGTTGCACAGGAAGACTTCTGCCCGTCTCCAATCCGTTTGTTTAAGGGAGTATTTCATATCAGTACCAGTGAAAGTAGTTCAATTTTGCTCTGAGTTTTATTGCTTTACAACTTTGAATCACAGCTGTGTATAGTGTTTGAAAATGTAAATATAGTGTTTTACATGACTTTTTAGTTTGAAATTAAAATATGAGTAGTATTATTAAAAAAAAAAAAAAAGTTTATGTACTCATTTGTGATTCACAGTTGTAAAATAATGTAACTGGAACTAATGGGTGTGACAGCTTTTTAAAGCCAATGTATTAGTTTCCAGCTGGCTCATCATATTCTTCAAACAAGTTCCACTATTAATAGTTCACCTCTGGTAAACAGCTGTCTTATTGCTTCACTCGTGTAATAGGCTCAGATTGAAGGATAGTTCTCTTCCGTAAACATGTAACACCTGACTGGGGTTAAGTACAATAGTGGTTAAACCCCAACTGCGCATTCTCAATCCGACATAACTTGATGGATGGATGGATTCATTATCTGTGTAAGAATGACTAAATTTCACCTTGACTATGAAGATTCAGGAGTTTGGTCAGAAGTTCTAAGTTGACAGCGTCTGTGGTCTTAATTGCATTTTTTTTTTTTTTCCCCTTAAAATCTTTTGATATCTTTTTTAATCAGCTCTGTCCGAACAGTGTCCTCTCAACAATCTGTTCATCAGTACAATAAGGAGTGATTTTTAAGGTGTTCTTTCCTTTCAGTAGCCTCCGTGTTTCCTATCCAGAGCTGGCATATGGTAGGTCTTGAAAGCTGTGCGGTGTGACTCATCTCGAGGCTGCAGAGAGAGGAAACGCAGGCTGAATGCCAAATCAAAGCACTTGTTTGTCTCAATTAATATTCATTCATTTAGCTTTGAACAACACAGTGATGTGTCTTCTGATATTTAAAACAATCATGTCAGCTTTGTTTTGATGTGACTTCCAGGATGCCCAAATGTGAATGATTCAGAAAATGACAGCCCCGATGTCGTTGCTGCACTCCTGTGATTACCTTAGCCAAATGTGACTGGCACTTTTTTGTTGTGATAGCTGGCAGCGTGCCGCGGTGAGTGACAGTGAATGCAGGCATAGTGGAGACTGGGAAGGAGATCTGTGGTCCTCCTGGAACAACCATGTTGATTTTGTGCAGCTCTGTGGGATAATGAGGGACGTTCCGTCTCACGAGAGGCTCTGCTACATGCTTCACATTGTGCTGTGACAAAGAAAGTTTTGTGTGACAGGAGCTGTATTGGTATCAAGAGCTTTGGAGACTTCAACACAGAGCTCCATTTGGCTGGTAGAGTTTAGACTTACACGCATTAAAGGTGTTTGTCTGGTATGTCTTCCCCTCAGCTGTTTGCCAAGTCTGCTTGAGCGCCAGATGTGTTCTAAAGAACTGTGTGTCACACTACTCTCAACTCCATCCATAGTCCCTGAAGCTCTGTGCAGAGTATCAGCTTTCTTCTCTGCCAGCCTGGAAGAAAGAAAGCAAGATTTCTCTTTGAATAGTACACTGCTTAGAAATAATGGACAGTGTATCATTTGTTTAGAATGTAACGGTCACTTGAAACCAAAATCAGCAGCCTAGTGAGGGTTACATTTACAATCATGGAGAAAATTAAGCAAAAAACTGAAATCACATGCTGATCCAACTTATGTGAACTGTATCACAGCAACTCATAATGTGTGTCCACAGTGTCAATCACCAGCATCCCGACAAAACTCCGGCTACATGTGGCCAGACATTGTCCTGCACCAGGACAAACCCAAGGCCCACTGCTCCAGTGTCAGGTCAGGCCAGCCAGGTACCAAACAGCAGGCAGGGTCTCTGTGACCCTCGAAGGACATGCCTTCTCCGACCATTGTTGGCTCACTACCAAACTGGTTGGTAGCATGATGGTCACCACATCTCCAGACTCTAACATCTATCTCAAATCTATAAATTGAAATGTATTCACAGTCACTTGTGCTTCCTAAAATGGTCTGATTGAGACCCCTGAACTTTAACTGGCTCCCTGCTACAGTGTGATTATTAAGTGTTCCTTCTTTTTATGAGCAGCGTATATTAATTACCATATTTAAAATTACCTGATTTCCCTGAAGAATGTGTGACGCAGGGCTGTTTCTGCAGAGATGCGTTCATCAGGGTCATAGGCAAGCATCTGGTAGAGCAGTGACAGAGCTGGAGCTGGGCAGTTAGGGATTAATCGTGATATACCGGTGCCTTTTTTTGGAGGGAAGTTGAAATGCATTGCTCTAGACCTAGCAGATATATATAGACATAAATGTAAATATGTGTTTTAATAAGTACACAAAAATGAGATGCTGCTGCAGCAACGTGACAAAAAATTTTTTAGTAGGAGCACCTACTGCTTGAACTTTTTGAGTAGACTTTGATCTGGTGTCCCCAACACATTGTGGATCTTCGTAACCTGGTCCAACTCATTTGATCCAGGAAAGAGGGGATTTAAACTGGAACACAAAGGTACAATAATCTGGGTACCACATTAAAGCTATTTACATAGCATTTGGTGGTGGTTGTGTACAGAATTGGTAAAATGACAAAGACTAGAAACCTCTTGTCACCCACAGACTCTTAAGTGAACTGTTTCAGTGCTACGGATGAAATGATGTGCCCTCTCCCTGCAGAGATACCTCATGATCTCATAGAAGACACAACCGGCACTCCAGATGTCCATCTTTAAGCTGTAATACCCGTCAGTCAGGAGACACTCTGGGGCTCTGTACCAGCGTGTGGAGATGTATTCTGTGTGCGGAGGCTTAGAGTACACACTCCGACATGAGCCAAAGTCCCCAAGCTTCAGAACGTTTTGCTGCAATTTTTAAAAACAATTTTAAATTGTTTTAAATCTTTTATGATTCAAAGCCAAAGTGCCACTGCTGTATTTTTTTTTTTTTCTTGGACCAAATTTATGACAATTAGGCATCTCACCTTGATGAGAATGTTCTCTGGCTTCACATCTCTGTGAAAGATGCCACAGCTGTGAAGAAAAACAATGAACTTCTTTAATTTTGATTTTATATATATATTTTTTTTAATGTTCATATGAATATATTTTCTCACCTACCTGTGCATATGTTCAAGTGACTTGCACAGCTGGTACATGTAGTGCCTCACTGTATGGTCAGGAAGTGGAATTTGTCTTCCTGCAAACGATGAAAAATATCAGCCCATAATTTATCCAACGTTCTAGTTCATTCTTATAGTGATTAATTCTGTGCCTGTACTGTTATTCTTTCACAAATACCTTGTATTAACTCATAAATGTTCATCTCCATCAGCTCACAAATCAAAGACACGGTTCCAGTTTCTTTGTCACTGAAACATTAAGTTAGAATAACAATACGTACCGCACCACAATATTTAAGTCGAGACAATGTGTAAAATAAGAGCCAACACTCCTATACTCACAAAATCAGTTCATGCAGTTGGATGATATTTGTGTGTGGGCTTAATCTTTTCATTGCTTGGACCTCCCGCAGGTTGTTTGCCTGCTCCAGACTTTAAAACAGAGAAGAGATCAGAGATAATGTGGTATGCAGTAACAAGGAGTGTAATTGGTTTGGTGTCAGGCCATAGAATTCTCTATCACTGCTTCATTTTACAACAGCATCATGATGGCATAGTTTGTCGACAGATTAAGACTAAAGGCTGAGCACTAGAAACCACTGCTCCAACAAACAAACACTGCCATCCATTGTTGCCTCATCACAACAAGGCAGAATAGGTTGACTTATCATGTCAAGCTGTTGCCTCGAGTTTCAAGTTTCCCACCTGAATAATGTGCACAGCTTTTGGAAAATCCTGTGTTTCTGAATACATACCTGTTAATTGTCTGCTTCATAGTTTTACATGCATAGAATTTTCCATCTTTAAGGCTCTGAGTTTTCATCACCTCTGAAAATGTGCCCTCGCCAATTTTCTTGATTACTTTGTAGCCTGCACAACAACAACAAAAAAAAAAAAAAGAAGGAAATTTTGCATTAACAAGTTTCATCAATATTAGTTTTGTGAATGTTGTGAATATAAGAAAAGCAGAAAAACAACTCTGCAAAGCCTATCAGGAAATCATGTGCTCCAGAGACAGTCAAAACTGGAGCACACCCACTGGACATTAAAGCCCATGATAATTTCATTGGAATAGGGAATTGAGGTTGTCTGATTCACAGCTGAAAGTCCTACTTTCACATTGGGGTGTCAAGAAGATTATTTTCATTATTTCACAATTTTCTGGATTTGGGTAAAAAAAAAAAAGGTACAAAAAGAACTCATGCCCATATAATTAAATGTTTTGTTTTCTTCCATTCCAAAACTTCAATCAAATTCAAAATCCAATTTGCTGAGAATGACTTTAAAGAAAACTGTCTTACTTTAGAACCAGGAATGAGAAAACTTGGGATCTGTTGGTTTTAACCCTTTATGGTACCTTGTTGCCCTCAGACAACGCACCCATTTTTAGCCTATCGCATCTCCCCAATGTATCCCTTGGCAGGATGCAATACTTTAAAATAGAAAGGAGATCCCAGGGAACCAATAACAATGCTTTCATTTTTCATATGACTTTCAGGGAGCCATGGTGAAGCCATGGTGAAACTTTTTCCATCAGGAAAAAAACATATGACAGTAATAAATGAATAAAGCTACATTTATGATCGTTCGATGCAATATATTTGCAAATTAAATAATGGGAAGTTCTTAAAATGCAACTGTTGTCCTGAGGCAACAATGTTAATTAGAATTCTGATTTCTAAAAGCATACCAGTCTTCATAAGTTTGTGTTGATATTGGCAATTTAATAAAGATAAATTTGATATTGACTGCAGTAAAGTCCATGCTATTACATCATTATTATGGTGCAATGACAACAAACCCACCGCCTCTAAAAAAAAAAAATAAAAACACGTCAAACATTTTTTTTTCTAACTGGCATCATAATGTGTACCACAGAGGCTTCATTAAAAACAAACAAACACTGAGATGGTTAATAAATGAAGTATCGTAATGGTTGCATGCTGTTCTCTTATAAATTCAGTCATTAAATACATGAGTGATTTTAGCATTTTAGCTGCAGGATCGTTTTCGATCGATGAAACTAATGTTTGCAGATTTGATCTAAAGGCCTCAGGTCAGTGTCACCAAAGCCGCTTCAGACTCTCTCTAGATAAAAAAAAGGAGGATACCAAACTGAAAACCTCACTGTTTAGGACATTAGGGTCAAAATTATATTTGTTTTCGAGGCTCCTGTGGGAAGCTGTTAAAGGTGAAAACAAACAAAACAAAACAAAAAAAAAAAAAAACAGCTAACGCAGAAAAGAAATGAAACACTTGTCAAGTCCCCTCTCGGCCGTTTGCTCTCTACTTACACTGCATTCCTTGTCTTTTTAGCCGCAGCATGTGAGCCGAGCCTCCGCGATATCTGGACGGGACATTTTGAAAAAAACAAACCGATCTGAATATGAAGGCTTTGTCTTTTGAACGGATTTGCTCTCCAGCGGACACCAAACTCGCTTCACCAGCGTTAGCTTAGCCCCGGTAGCCAGCCCTGTTAGCTGACCGTTGCCTAGGTAACGGAGCACGCCTTCGCCCTCCGCCCTGACCTGAGGAGGAAACTGGAAACTCCGAGCCGAGTCCTCCTCTTTCATCCAAATATTAAAGCGCCACAGCGGGGCTGAACACGCTCAGCCGTGCAAATAAATAAATAAATAAATAAATAAAAACGAAAATGCCAGCGGAGCAGAATTATTTGCAGCAGGCCCTAAATATTTGAAGCGATGCTTTTATTGATGTCTCTTTCCCAGCCGGTGCCCGGTCGGGTCCTTACCTTCTTTCCAGAGGTGGCTGGAAACCGTTAGCTCGGACGCTTTCTCATTTGGCTGCGGATTGTTGTTCTTCGTGTCTACAACAGTTCCCCTGTTGGGTGGTGTTTTGCATGCATTTCGAAGGCTTGCCCTGTTTTTCACGCCGATCAGCCAGTTTGAGTAGTGCATCATGAGTGCACTTTGACCGCCAAAGAGCCGACCATCAGCTTCGCGATGCCTATAAACAAGAGCACAGCTGCTGTGCCACTACATTCATGCTATAGCACAACGTTACCAGGCACCAGAGCATCCAATACACAATCAATCAATGCATTCTATTCGCACACAGCCTGTGTGTTGTGTGTGTGTGTGTGTGTGTGTGTGTGTGTGTGTCGATAAGGCGTGGACCTGTCTATTTTGCTCCTCTTCGGCTTCTGTAGAGGCTTGTCATCACTGCGCATGTTCAGATGTTCCCTGCCGATGTTGCTCCAGAAATGTGAACGTTTACACCCAGATTGAATCTTAATTTTTGCATCTGAAAGAAACGTTTAAGGCACCATGAAGACGAGATTTACCACGGTGGATATCAGGGCAGTTATTGCCGAGATCAATGCCAAGTAGGTGATAAGATTTGAATATCATCCCGCCGGGCTGCTAACACAACTTAGCCTCCCGTGGCTGTGCTAGTCATCGATAATGTGGGTTTGTTTGCAGATGTGCAGACGTCTTTAATTCATGTTGTCCTCTTCTTTCACAGCTACATTGGCATGAGAGTGAACAACGTGTATGACATCGATAACAAGACTTATCTCATCCGGCTGCAGAAGTGAGCACAGTTTGAAAGGTTTTCTCTGGAAGTTTAACTGTCATGGACTTCGACAGGAAATTAGGAAAATTTCAAGTAATAAAAACACAGGAAAAAGTGTTTACTTGAAATATATTAACTGTAAAAGGGTCACGAGTATTCATAATTCGTTAGTGCTTCTGTCCAGTTAAAAATATTTTGTTATGTGGTGATTACTGATGCAGTGATGACCTTGCATCTAAATCGAATCTGTGACAATAGGCTTTTATAAATATAACTTTTGTTTGTGAAATTTGGTTCACGCTTAAATACAGTGAGTAATCTGAGTGTCATATTGTTGTCTCAGGCCTGACAGCAAGGCTGTTCTGCTCATTGAGTCTGGGACACGCATTCACTCAACAGACTTCGAATGGCCCAAGAACATGATGCCTTCAGGCTTTGCAATGAAAGTTAGTGCAACCTCCTGATGTCATTGTTTTCGATTCAGACTGGCACACATTGTAATACAGTGGTCTATAGAAGACTGTAACCACTTAGGCCATAAGTTTTGTTTTTTTACTAATGACAATTAATAATAATTAATGACAATTTTCACTTTCCGAACTTAATGTCAGTTGTTTTCTGGGCTTGGTTCTTGAGAAGAAAGCACAATGTTGAAGCAGCTTTTCTTTTCCCAGTGTCGAAAACACCTGAAGACACGGCGACTCACCCAGGTTAAGCAGCTTGGAATTGACAGGATAGTTGATATCCAGTTTGGTTCCGATGAGGCTGCTTACCACTTGATTATTGAACTCTATGACAGGGTGAGAATAGAGCACATGAACTTGTTTTGTTTCTGATGTCATTTTGTGTATACATTTATTTGTAGTTCTCTCCGTATCCATATTTCAGGGTAACATCATACTTGCAGATCATGAGTACACCATCTTGAATCTGCTGAGGTTTCGTACAGCAGAGGCAGAAGATGTTAAGATTGCTGTGAGAGAGCGGTATCCCATCGAGAGTGCCAGGCCCCCTGAACCTCTCATCAGTCTCGAGCGGTAATATCTGTGGATAAAATGTATATCTATCATACGTCAGTGAACATATATCATAACTATTTCAGTGAAAATATTTGTACCATCTTTTTTTATATATAGACTCAATGAAGTTCTCAGCAAAGCTCAAAATGGAGAGCAAATAAAAAGGGTCTTGAATCCACACCTTCGTAAGTAATGCAAAGAAGTTGATACAAATTTTAAATATATTAAAGTTAATGTAAAGATTGAATCATGTTTTGTGTCTTTTATAATCTCCTCTGCAGCCTACGGAGCCACTCTGATAGAACATAGTTTGATAGAAGTGGGATTGCCGGGCTCGATCAAAGTTGATAGCCAAGTTGATGCCAGCCAAGGTAGAACACAGTAATTTGAGACAGGCATGTCTCTTGCGTTGTTGCCATATGGTTAATAATAGATTGAGATTTGATTTTATAGCAGTTGTAATGTTATGCTTCTGTAAATCTATGTTTCCAGTTGCACCAAAAATCCTGGAAGCCATGCAAATTGCAGAAACATACATGGAAAAAACTGAGAACTTCAGCGGTAAGGTAAGAGATGTTTATTTAGAAACTCAGTGCTTTGGGAGCCCACTGTGGATTTGTTACATTCATTACCTCTCACTGTTTAACTTAAGGGTTACATCATTCAGAAGAGTGAAAAGAAACCAAGCTTGACTGCCGGCAAGCCAAGCGAAGAACTGCTCACGTATGTCTTGTTTTGTTTAAAGCACATTTAGTTACATAGAAGAATACCAAACATACCTCTTTACATTATGTAAAATCTGTTTTTATTACTTAATCATGATGATGATATCCACTCACAGGTATGATGAATTCCATCCATTCCTCTTCACCCAGCATTCAAAAAGTCCTTATTTGGAGTTTGACACCTTTGACAAGGTCAATATTAAGATGACTAATTATTTAATTTGTCCCTTAATTGCTTTTTTGAGTCAAATATTACTGTTAAAAAACTTTTTGCATAAATGCAATCCTTTCATTCAGGCGGTAGATGAGTTCTTCTCGAAGATGGAAAGCCAGAAGATTGACATGAAGGCATTGCAGCAGGAGAAACAGGCTCTGAAGAAGTTGGAAAATGTGAAGAAGGACCATGTGCAGAGGCTGGAAGCGTTGCACCAAGCACAGGTTAGAAATATAGCTGCTTCTCTTTTATCTTTTGCCTTAAATGTGGAAAATCATTAGCTAATGTGTTGTTGAGAGGAGTAAACAGAAGTAAGCATACATAGGCCAGCCATTTTATTCTTTGATTCAGCTAAAAGGTGTAGATGAGCAACCTTATTCTTTTCTGCCACAGGAAGTGGACAGAATAAAAGGCGAACTGGTGGAGATGAACCTGCCTATCGTAGAGAGGGCGCTGCAAGTGGTTCGCAGTGCGCTGGCCAATCAGGTGGACTGGACTGAAATTGGCATTATTGTCAAGGAAGCTCAGGCCGCTGGAGACCCCGTGGCCTGCGCCATCAAAGAGCTGAAGCTGCAGACCAACCATATCACCATGCTCTTAAAGTGAGACCACCACTGATACGGTACCCTATCCCCAGTTTTACAGCATTTGGCCCATGGCTTGCCTTTTCCTCTCTAGGAATCTATATATTAATGAGGAAGACGAGGAAGAAGAACAGAAAGAAGATGTGGCGGAGGAGAAAGGGAAGAAAACTAAAAATAAAGACAAAGGGCACAACAAGAAGTCTCAGAGGAACAAGCCCATGTTGGTAGATGTGGATCTTGGCCTCTCAGCTTATGCTAATGCCAAAAAGTAAGTTTCTGTATATCAGCCTTTCAAAATAGAAATGAGCGTTACTTGGGGAGAATTTTAAGAGTTGCATTAACAGTCGATGGAGCTTTTTAGGTACTATGACTACAAACGCAGTGCTGAGAAGAAGGAACAGAAAACCATTGAAGCAGCAGATAAGGTGAGGAAAGCTGTTATTTTACAGTCATTTTTCTTTTCTCCCTCTTTTTTTTTTTTAACACACAAGAAGGCTTTAAAACTGATACTTTGCATGTTGATGAATCATCTACTGAGAGAGGTTTTTCCATTTTTACATCATGTTAGGCTATGAGATCTGCGGAGAAAAAAACCCAGCAAACGCTAAAGGAAGTCCAGACGGTGACCACCATTCAGAAGGCCAGGAAAGTCTACTGGTATGTCCGCTATTACCATGTGTCAGTGTCATGACAGACTTTTTTTTATTCTGTGTGAACTTTATAAGCAGTGTGCCCTTTCCTCTTGTGGCAGGTTTGAGAAGTTCCTCTGGTTCATCAGCTCAGAGAATTATCTCGTCATTGCAGGAAGGGACCAGCAGCAGAACGAGATGATTGTGAAACGATACCTCCGGGCCGGTAATGAAAGTCACACCTATAATGTCACCTTTAAAAAGTAAATTTCTTCCAAGCTGAGCTTGTAGCTACTGTCATTGCACTCTTACTTTGCCAGGTGATATCTATGTACATGCCGACCTCCATGGAGCAACTAGTTGCGTCATCAAAAATCCCTCAGGTCTGCTCTCGTTTCTCTTTTCTTCAGCTTAAGATGAGAACTCATGGGACTTTAAAAATCATTTGTATGTTTCTGCCTTTCTCCACCTCCATCCCCCCTTCAATTTAGGTGATCCCATTCCTCCACGCACCTTAACAGAGACCGGCACTATGGCTGTGTGCTACAGTGCGGCTTGGGATGCCAAGATCATCACCAGTGCTTGGTGGGTCCATCATCATCAGGTATGTCACAATTAGTAGGATGTCAATTTTTTTAGCATTTCATCGAGCAAATCTGTCTGTCCCGTCTCATGTTGGTTAATATTTCTATATTTCAGTCTCGCAATTCATATTTGACGCCAACCATTGTAACTGACTGTGAGGCAAACAAATTATTGTTATATTATTATTGTACACAAATTATTATAATTATTATTTTTCTGTTTAAAAAAATTCCACAATAACTTGCTGTGACATTTCAAAGCTAGTGGATATCCTGTGGAATGTTCCTATTAACAAAGATTTATTTATATTTAGTGCTTCTAACCAAAATGTATTGACTCTCACTAAGTCTGACAAATGCCAATAGGCCCAAATCAGACATTACTGGCAGGCAAATATGGTTATTCATTCGTGCTCTAATTTTTGTGCAGGTGTCGAAGACAGCTCCCACTGGGGAGTACCTGACCACTGGAAGTTTCATGATCAGAGGTATCAAATACTAAAATCAAAGATGCACGAGTCTTCAGAGGCACCAAAGAAAAAATAGAGCGCAACTCTTAGCAGAGCTCTGAGGGTGATTCACAGTAAGGGCTGA
Organism: Echeneis naucrates; assembly: GCF_900963305.1. Taxonomy (NCBI): domain Eukaryota; kingdom Metazoa; phylum Chordata; class Actinopteri; order Carangiformes; family Echeneidae; genus Echeneis; species Echeneis naucrates. The sequence continues at coordinate 13,790,890 of NC_042532.1, forward strand.
ACTTTTTTCTTTCTTTTGTTTCCTGCACATCAGGAAAGAAAAATTTTCTGCCACCTTCTTACTTGATTATGGGCTTTGGGTTCCTCTTCAAGGTAAATTCCATCATGAGTCATGAATAACATTTTGACTATTTATCATTGTAACATTGTCAAACATAAACTTTTGACGTTTGCCTGTGTGCAGGTCGATGAACAGTGTGTGTTTCGGCACAAAGGGGAGCGAAAAGTGAAGACTGTAGAGGACGACATGGAGGACAGCACATCCAAAACTGCTGAGCTGTTCGAGGAGGAAGAGGAGCTTCTAGGTGGGAGGGAGCCATAGGAGAATACAACTTATTTCGCCATGTTAGTAGCTACAAGTTTTGAGGGAAGTAACTGATTCTGTTGCCTTTGCAGGTGATGATAGCAGCAACGAAGATCAGGCCGAGGAAGAAGCACAAGATGCTGGACAGAACAAAGAGATAAAAAAGGAAAACAAGGTGGAGGGGAATGATGGTTCGAGTGGAAAAATGGACAGTGATCCTGAGCAGACAGCAGCAGACCTCGAAGGGGCGCTGTCAGAGCAAGGCAACATGGAGGCCGAAGCTGAGGAAGGCGAAGAGGAGGCCAGCAGGAAGGAAAAGGAGACGGGGAACGGAGATAATGAAGGATTCAGCTTTCCAGATACAACCATCTCTCTCAGTCATTTACAGCCCAGCAGGTAACATCACCAGGGCCACACAGGAAATGCCACTCGCCCAGCTCTGCTGATCTGTAACTGTGACACTGAATGCTTCCTTTTTGATGATCTCTTCTTAATTCTAGAAATATTCAGAACTTTGGCTTCAAAAAGGAAACAGCCGCTCAGGTAATTACTTCCTGTCCTTGGCTTTGTACATTTAAGTAATTCAGTCAAAGTCAAAAGACACCTTTACAAGCCTCAATATACTCATATTACTTTATTTATTTCCATTCAGGTGGAGGTAGACTCACAAGGGAAGAAACGCATGACTGCCAAACAGAGAAGGTGAGTCAGTAGAAAATCATTTTATTGAATTTCAACACAAATATGTAGAATTAGACTGACGTAAACAGCTAATACAACACTGGAACATATATAACAGCTGCATGTCCAGTTTTTGGTTTGATTCTTTGTCTTCATCCTCAGAGAGGAGAAGAAAAAGAAGCAGAAACAGGAGGATGATGACACTGAGGAGAAGGTCGAAATTTTGTCCAGTGGATCAGCAGCTGATCACGTGACCAAAAGTGGAGGAGGCCCCTCCCAGCAGCCTCTGAAGAGAGGTCAAAGGGTAAAAGTCTGAAGATAAAACATTGGAGGTTTTTTCTCTGTAGATTGTTCTGAGAATTAAATCCAGCCTTAAAACATTTGATAAGATAATTCTTAAAAAACCTGTTTATGCATGACACATTTTAAAATGGTAAAAAAGAAAAGAAATAACAAATCTAGAAAGAGCTCTACAAATCAACAAAGTTAGACAGTGATCACTGTCCAGCCTCCTGGAGGTGCTGTGGGCCTAACTAGACAAAACACTGATGAAAGGAGGTTCCCACCTGATGACCCCAAAGACACGTTAGATATTGCTGCTCACTGGCCTAGATACATATTATCTATAGGGCAGGGCGAAAGTTTGTTGTTAGGGAGAGTCACTGAGTCTGGTCCGTTTTTTGTCGCACACGTTTCTTGTGTTTACTCTAAATTTTAAATACCAAGTAAAATATTTTGGGGATGATCAAGAGTTGCTTTTGTTTTTTTGTTTGTTTGTTTTCCTCAGGAACAGTTTGGCTTTGCTATAAGTCATAGACTTTGTATTTAATGGATAAATCCTGAATAATAATTTATTTGTGCTGTTCATGTGTGTTTCTTCTTCAGAACAAACTGAAGAAGATTAAAGAAAAATACAAAGACCAGGATGAGGAGGACAGGGAGCTGATGATGCAGCTGCTGGGGGTAAGAAAGATTTAATAATAAAAAAATAACTGCAACCTTCCACACATAGTAGTGGCATTGCTGTCAGACCACCTGACAGACTTTTTCTGTGATATGACATAAACGTGATAATTAGGCAATAAATAACATTGGAAGCGTGTTTCTTCTTTAGTCAGCTGGTCCAACTAAAGATGAGAAGGAGAAGGGAAAGAAAGGAAAGAAGGGCAAGGGTAAAGATGAACCTGTGAGGAAACCACCCCCCCAGAAACAACCCCAGAAACCTCGTAATACGGAAACTGCGGCAAAGAAACCTCCAGAGGAGGGCGAGGGGGACCGGCAGCCTGGAGAGGAGGCAGGTCCTGCTGAGCCAGAGGACAAGGTGAGAGGACAAAACCCTTTACTGAACTCACACCACTGACTGGAACATTTGTCAGGTGATGTTGAGACATTTTTTATGTCCCTCCATCATAAATGACTCTTGAGTTTATGCTGGCTGCTAAGAATATGTTCTTCCTGGTCACTGCTGCTGCTGACTTGGACCTTTCCTAGTTAATCTAATACATTTCCAGACATTTGGTGCTTTCTGTTTTACACATATTCAACAGCCTTACGTTTTTACCCGAGTTTACTTCTTTTCACGTCATCTGCCGTCGTCTCTTTCAGGAGGACGATGTGGAGCAGGACAACCCTGGAACAGAGGTGTGCTCATCATGCACAGCATTTGACTGTGGACAAATGGAGTTTGAACCCAAAAGTGAGATTCAATCCTTCCATAAAACTATTTTCAAAAGTGGTAAAAATGTATTTTTGTGTTGCTTCAGGAAGCAGAGAACCTGCTCACCTCTTTAACAGGCCAGCCTCATCCTGAGGATGTGCTGCTGTTTGCTGTGCCAGTGTGTGCTCCGTACACGGCCCTTTCCAACTACAAGTATGTGTAAATAACCCTCTTTGTGTAAAGAACAGTGAAAGTGGAGAATGAAGACTAATTAATCATGTGATTTCCACAGACATAAGGTGAAACTGACACCAGGCTCTCAGAAAAAAGGAAAGGGTGAGAAGAGTGATCTGTTGTTCATGTTTTACAGTGAAAACATTTATGAATCAATGGTGATGGTATTTTTTTTGTGTTCCTTCCAGCTGCACGCACTGCTGTTCTCAGCTTTATGAAAGCCAAAGAGGCAATAACTAGAGAAAAAGACCTGTTCCGCAGTGTTAAGGTAAAAAAAAAAAAAAAAAAAAAAAGTTGACTTAATTGCAAAACAATCTGCACTTTATCAAATGATTCAAGTGAAATATTTTGGACCGTTCAGTTTCCAGCTCTTTAAATGTATGTATTTACTCCTTTAGGATTGTATCTTTGGCATTTAGACTGTTGATTAGCCAAACAAGCAACACAAGTATTCACATCTGGGAAAGTGTGTGCATGATGTTTTTAACCCGACCAAACACATAATTTATGAATCTGCTATCAACACTTTATTTATAGCACATTAATCAGATACTGGTCCTGTTTTTCTTGGCGTTATAATTCAAAGTGAGGCCACTCTCTCCTGTGTTGCAGGACACTGACCTGTCCAGAAACATGCCAGGGAAAGTAAAAGTGTCTGCTCCAAACCTGCTGGCTGCTAAGAAGAAATAACTGAAAAATACAGACCTGACAAAACTTGTGACATTTCATTGAAGCAGACAAGAACACTCTGATTCATTTCTCTGCCAACGCGGTCTGTTTCAAACAGGAAGGTTACAGTTTAAGATCGTATTTGAATAAGAATTCAATTTTTTACGAATGATTGTATGTTCAAGAACAAAATTTTTGACATGTAAATTAACAAAGCTGAATATCAAAACACAACAATGTTTATTCTTTGAGTACAAAGTAACACTATGCATCAAATCCTACAATACAAAACATAAAAGGGAACATTGTGCAAACCAAGCAAATACAAAGCCTGACTGACAGGAGGCATTCCAGTGCAATGTGGCTGAACACCCACTATACTTATATTTTAAGTTATTAATTTAATAAAATTCCAACGCTATAAGAGCCATTCCTCACAATTATTAGGCTTTTAAAGCCAGTTTCTGAACATGAATTCACACGACTTCCCAAACATATAAATAACTATATACAAATGAAACCAAAAATCTATTTAGTACTTTTAGGTCTGTGGGAACTTAAGCAAACATTTGTACCCAAAATTTCCCAAACAGCAGTTAAAGGAATCATCAAAGAATCAGAAAGTTTTAGGCTTGTACTGTGTACTTGTACTACTTAGTGTTAAGACAATAAAGACTTTTTCAAGTTGGTTTTTGAGAAAGACCAGCGAAAGTCATTATTTTAGCATCTGACTGGTGCATGAAGTCCTGCAACCTTTCCAGACTAGATTTACTCCTCACTGATCTCCACCATACAATGCAGCTTATTAGAGGATTCCTTAAGACAGCCCTTAGAAAGCTGTTGTTTTAGTGCTTCTGTCCATTTTGGATGTACCAAATACTCCACTGGCTAGTACAAAAACACCTCCCCTGAAGCACATTCATTGCAGCTGTAGTTGCTAAAAGAACTGAGTAACCTTTGTAAAATAGTAGTAGGTATGCATTAATGTAAATCATTCTGTCATATTCATCTTTTTAGGGGGAGGGATGGCATTTCATCAGAAAAATTAAATTAAGGAAAAATAAAAAAACCCAAAACAAACAATGACAACTAATCCAAAAGTAGTGGCAGACTTCTGCTCTCTTGTATATGCTGTGCTAACATCATCACTGCTATTCTGCTGAAGGCTCACCTAGATTAATGATATACAGGACAATAGACAGAAGTTGATAAACGGCTTCATGGGTCGCTTGTGAAACTGAAAGTGCCAGCCAGGACCCATTGCCAATAAATCTACAGCTGTTGACTATTGCTTAAAGATTTTGCTTTATGTATGGAAGTGTCCAAACACACTGAACTAACGCTCTGTAAGAACTACCTGCTCTGAGAGAAACAATCATCCCAGCCATACATACACATTGTCCCTGTAATCCTCTGAACTATAGACTGTTGGCTGCATCTCCATCTAGGAGCCCAGTGTGTTGACGCGTGACATTCTCTGTTTGAGGCTGTACAAGACAGGTTTTGGCAAGCAGTCCCAATAACTAGACAAACGCTCCCTGTGCTGCAGAATGGCCTCCATGCAGAACCTGCAGGAAAGGTACAGGTACGTGTCAGCACAAAATGAAGAAACACTTTTAGCTGTAAGTATAAGATAAGTCCATATTGCACTATATTATTTTTGCTTCTAAACTCACTCACCGAACTAGTGATTTTGGTTGAACGTTGAAAATCAATAGCTCATTGGAGTGAGCCTGCCAAATAAAAACATTTAAATTCAGTAAAAAAGAAACATTTAAATAAATTATGCTTTATGAAAGTTTCATGTATAGCTTACAGCTCTGTGATGAGACAACAGGTTGTTGGCACAACCGCCAAACACAAACACCTCCCCATCAGGACCAGAGCACGCAGTGTGCCACAGCCTGAAATACACGAGCACAATGTCAAAAATTGTCTGCATTCCGCAAGTTCACATAGCATTTTCATCAACACCCAGCCAGCAAATGGGTCATTTCTCTTAAGACTGATTAACAAGCAAATGTTGACGGAGGAGATTATCACCTGGGGCTCTGTGTGTAACTGTGTTTGAAAGGCTTCCACTCGTTTTTGCTTACACTGTACAACCAAGCATCACCTGCAAAAGACACGTGAGATCAGGCATCGTTTTGAGGTGACTGATTATATCCCTCCTCTGGTACCAAGTATCAACTCACTCAGCGTTTCTCTATCTGTGGTGAACCCTCCAAAGAGGAAGATGAGGTCTGATGACACAGGAGTAAAGGAATGCCAAGACCGGCCCACAGGACACTGCTGGGGAACGCTCCTACAGGAAGAATCAGACGGGAGCATTTGAATGTCAGAAAGATAAGCGAGAACTGGATGATAGAGGTACTGTGTTCATATAGACAAGTGGAAAGAAGATCGGATCACTTCTGGCTTATGTCCAATATTGTGCCTGGTTCCCCTGCAGCCATCCTGATTTTAAGAAGATTTTTTTTTATTGTCCTCTCAGATTAACAGCTAAATTGTCAAGTTTAATATGTTGGGATAAACCCCTTCAAGCCATCATGTGGTTTGCTAGTGGAGCCAATTATTCTTCGATAGAATCTGTGTTGAAATTCAGTCTTATTTACACAATTAAATCACACATAAAATGAAAGCTGAGCTGACGAGAATTTCCAAGAAATATCCTGACTCTCAGATGCCAGACACAAACCACAACATGAGCAAAGAAGAACAACACTCACATCTCATGCCACTCCCATGTGTCCAGATCAATGTAGTACAGGTCATTCAGTCGATAGTTCTGTGGACCGATGGAAATTTCTTAGGAAATGGTGTCATGAGGCAGAATTTACCCACATTTGAATTTGCCACATCTGTAAAGCCACAAAACCTGATCAGTTCATGATTATGAAAGAAGAGATTCTTACCTTGTATCTTCCCCCAAACACATAGCCTCTGTTGCCAACTGTGGCACAGGCATGAGCTGCTCTGGGTGATGGTGTGTTCCCCTAAAATAGGCCATACCAACAAAGAGAAGAAGAATCGTATCAAAGATATTTGACAGACTAGTAGGCTGAATAATAGATTAAAAAGGTGGAGGCAGTTTGGCTCCCAGCATGTGTGTAGTGAAATTGGCATGTACTTACCGTGGTGATGGGCTGGCTCCATGTATATGTCTCCAGGTCCAGGATATGGATGTGATTGTTCCAGCCTCGCCCAGGGTTGTCCCACTGAGGAACATTAACACAATGGCATACATTTACATTTTAAGCCAACAAATTTTACACACAAAGTAAATATACCCGATACAAAACAAGTCAACAGGATGCAGCCATTTTTCCTTTTTAAAACCAACTATAAAGGACAATTTATTTCTTCTTTTATCGTGTGAAAAGGATCTTTGTCTACAAACCACAGGAGAGGATGACTCATCGTATTCAAACATTCCCTTGTGAGGTCCCTGTGCAGCGTAGCCATAACCCCCAAAGAATATTAATCTGTGAAAACAATTACAGTTAAAACTCACTTCCATGAAAACAATATGTGATTGCCTTTTTTAATTTTGGGCAGTAACTGTCTAAACTATGGCAAGACATCTCAGAACATTTAGTGTTTATTTCTGCTACTTTGTGGCAAAAAGAATAATTTCTCATTTGAATAATACAATTGCAAACCTAACACATTTCATAATTACCCATGTAATTAAATAGGCAAACACTAACTGTGAATTTTAATATTATAATTTGAGGATCTGTTTATCACACTGATGTTTCACAATAAAATCGAGTTGGGGAACTTTAGTAATTCATCACCTGTTTTTCTGAACCCAGCAGCCTAACTTGTCCTTGGATGAAGGTGGGAGTCCTTTAAGATCAGTCATTTCCTCCCACACAAGGCTGGGAGCTCTCAGGGGCAAACGGTAGATCTAAAAATCATCGCACAGAATAAAGGAGCACAAAGATATTCAGCAGAAACAGATGGCTGGTATACCTCAAGGTCTGATGCGAAAACATTATGCTATCATTTGAAAATAACAGAGAATGTTAGGAAATTTGCTTTATATAACACAAACTGTACCCTGTTTGTATTTCCCCGGGCATGATGACCTCCAAAAAGGTAGAGGACTCCATCAACACAGACCCCACAGCTGCCTGACATAGACGTGTGTAGGTTACCTCCGGCTACATGCTTTGTCCTGTGAATTTGAGAAGTTTGAATATATGTCTATTTTATGTGTAAAATACCTGTAAACTAATTTAGTGCTAATAAGAATAATACAAATTCTCACCATACACCTGACTCCATATTGTATGTCCAGATTTCAGTTCTCGGCAAATACAAGTCCAAGAATCCATGGGTTTGAGCATTCTTGTACAGAGGAGGGATCATATACATATAAATATATGTGGAAACACACATTGTAACAACTACAGTGTAGTTTTAAGACATAACAAAAAAAACCCTTACCTTGTATCCACCCCACACATACATGACATTTCTGTCAACAACTGCTATATGACCACTTCGCTCAGCTGGTGTGTCCAACTCAAAAGATTCAGATGCTTCGGTGTCTAAAGGCTGCTCGTCCTCCACCTCATCATCATCATCCATGTCATCGTTTACCATCCAAGCAAACAGTCTGTCATCTTCGTCTCTATCTGAGTCATTGTCCTCCTGTCTGGCTGGCCCTTCACCAATGTCCTCCTCCATGTCTGCCACCCTGTCAGCCATGTCTCTCTGCTGTCCCTTGTCAAAGTAAGGAGAGAGAGAGAGAAAGCAGATAGATGTGTGATGACTGGGTTGTTTTACTAGCTGATTGGTTTGTCCAGTTATCTAAAAATAAACCAACAGAAAACGAAAGAAAGTTTTTATTTTTATTTTCACTGGTTCAAAGAGAACCAAGTCATAGTTGTATGTCTTCGTATTCTGTGTGTGGATAGTTTTTTTTTTCCCTCCATGTACACCTTCAGCATTTTAGTCCACTTCACTTCGTCAGCTTTAATTCAGCAGCCTGAGGACAGCCACTCAACGTTAGCGTCTCCTTTAGCATGATAACCGTGACCTACTTTGCTAGCTTAAATATTTAGGTGACTGAATAACGCCAGTTATTAGCTTACCTTTTGCATAAGTACTTAAACACGACTATTACACATTCAATTAAAATAATTCGTCAACTCGTAGCATGCAAACCGACAGATGAGTTAACATGATAATGGCTGTTAGCCTCGGGGGGGGGGGGGTGCACTTTACACTGAAAACTCTGAATCAGACGCAGTTAATGTCGTAAAATAACGCACGGCACGTTTGTGACTTAGCTGTCCTTTCTGCTCTTTCAGGCGGAGGGAAGCACAGTCACACCTGCCGCCGATTTACCTTGTCAGACGCTTGTTTTTCCTGTGAATTTCAAAAGCAGTACGCCATTTCTGTGAGGTCATCACAGCAGTCTGGGGGCACGACCGGAAGTGGACGGCTCCTCACATCCGGTATCTCCATAAGGTCGGCATAACAAATCAGAAATTAGGCACATGTAGCCATGTACACACACCCACGAACATACAGTTATTTGCTTTTATTTTTATGTAATTATGTGATTGTTTTAAAAGCGTCAGCTCTATCGTTCTTTTAAAATAAGTCCAAGTCAACCAATATTTGGGTCGAAAACTTTCAAAATAAAGGTCTTCACGCTTCAATAACTTTGCAGCAGAGTTGTTTACCTGCACATACGAACACAATTGAACAAAACCTTCATTGAAGATGGTGTTATAGGTCTTCCGAGCTGATTTTTCAGAGATCTATAAAATTGTGTTTTCAAGGTAGACTTATCATACATACACAAAGATGTCAGAATATTCTAATAATAAAATCTTTATTTTTCATAACTGAGCATACATACAAAGTTAAAAAAAAAAAAAAAAAACACTGAAAAGAGATTGGTCAAAACTCCATTTTAAACATACAGTATAATACAAAGACAATGTACAAAACAAGTAAAAACAAGTTGCACTTGTAAATCCACAGTATTCTTTAGAGCCCCTGAAGTTTGCTGTAATAACAAATTAGATGAGTTAGTGCATTGAAAGTACAAAAGGCTGTACTGAATGACATGAAAAAATTAAATACCACACATCCTACCTGTCCTCAATAGTCCTGTTGGATGGGTAGTACACTTTAAACGTGAAGCCACTTCTTGGGAATGAGCCCTGTCATAATAAAATTACAGACAACATGTCTGAGTGATAGTGATGAGTGATATGAAGTTGTATTGGGGCTATGGTGAGACAAAGGTTCACATTAATCAAATACCAGTTGACAAAACATTTTTATCAGGCTCTGTTCAAAGATAAATGCATGTTTTAATTACATTTATTTTGTTTCATACCGGATTGGCACAGAGGCAGTCTGTGTTGGTGATGCTGAATGGGTCGTATTTGTCTGCAAAGATGATGACATCAGGGACGGGGTACACAGACAGGGAATAATCGTACGCCCAGAAAACAGGACTGACATACAGAGGCAGTGGAGTCAGGTGACCCTGAGATAGGATGGTCTTAACAAACTGGGAAAAGAGCAAAAGATTAGTCATTCATAAAAATTACAGATAGTTTCATGTTGTCTTCAGTCAGAAATTTTACACATTTCGTTAAAATGTTCAGCTGAGACTTAAGTCAGTTTACTAAAATCTTTGCAATAACTATTTTGACACCTCAAAGTGCATGTCTAGCATTTAAACACTGTCATCACACATAAGACCTCAAAATAACACAATTAATAATATTCTAATGTGTTCATAGAGAGAGAAATTTCACTCAAGGATGATAAGGATTATTTTGAAAGGCTGAGACTCACATGGTTGGGAATGTCAAGATTGTTATTAGGCAACCGCACGCAGTTCCTGCACATCTTGTTGACAAGGTCTTCCCTGATAATGACGATCTCCTGGGTGCAGTACTGGATCCTGACAGGAAAACATGACATGACAAAGTTCAGTTTTACAGTAAATTTCTGTCACAAGTAATGTTCATAAGTAATTGAAGCCACATGTTGCTTTCACCTGCACGGGTTAGTTGTGAAAACGGAAAATGGCACCTTCTGTCTAAACTCCGCAGTGATGTGGTCTGCCAGGGGAGGCCTGGGGGGAACATTTATCCACATCAGTGCAAATTACTGGATACCAATCAAATATTTATGTCAAAATTGACATGTCTCTGTTTACCTTGGCAGGATGGTTCCTGGGCCTGGATCCTCAGGACCAGGGACAAACACAAAGCGACTACTGTGGGTTTGAAATGACAAAATTACGTTAAGTCATGTGCAAACATGTCCAAAACATGTGGAAATTAGAATAGTTGAGAAGGAACCAGAGAGGACCAGCGCAACAATGTTGTCATACCCTACCTGCTATGAATGCTGGGGTATGCACATATTGTGTCAGCAAGAGCCTTCAGTGACTCTAAAAGGGAAAAATTATTCAGATTCAGTCCTGCAGACATTTATTTCTTAACAAAGAGATCTTTAGATGTAGAATAGATTATCAATGACTACAATGGTTTTACCTTTGAGCGATTTGATCTGTGTCTTTCCATATGGTGTAGCCGAGAAGTTTCCACAAAAAATAAAACAGGTGGGGGGCATCGCGGCATAACCTGAGAGGGCAAAAACAACAAACTTAATGATACTGCTGTCTCACTGGTGTCCTTCAAGGTTTAAGACTACAATGCATTACCAGACCTGAAAACATGATATTGAGCTTTTCCATCACTTCAACATTGTCCAGCCACACATCAGAAACAATGATGAACATGGCGTCATCATTCTCCTCCTCTAGCTGCTTCAGCTTGACAGAAGCCTTCACTGAAGTGTTGGATGGACCACCAAAGAAGTTCATGTTGCCATAATATGCCCTGGAAATGAAGCAAGGACCATGTTGTGATGGAACAGGAACTAGATGGTCAAAACTAAGTTCAGTAAAATGTAACTTAACTAAGCTTATACCTTAGTAGAATATATTCTTTTAATTAAGTTGATGAGGTTATAAAGATCGCTACATAGGCAGGTAACTTTTTTAACTTGCAAGTCCACCTAAAACATTTCTACAAATCTGTTCACCTTGTGGCCGATGATGGTTCTGTGGGGGGAAAACCAAACCCATTGACGTGGAAAATTGAATCCTCGTACCAGCCTACAGCACAAAACAAACATTTACCTCTAATAATAGATTATTTTAATCTTAGCACAGATTTGTCAAAACTGCAGGTATCTTACCTTCTGCCAGTACAAAGCAAGATTCTGTGTACAGGCCATTATGAAACTGGTGAGAATGTTGTTAAGAAATACATCTATTCTAAGAACATAGACTTATTGTGAAATATAATCACTTTTTGCTGCAGGCTCTGCCAAACAGATTAAAGGATATTGCTTTTGACATATCCAGTTGTACGGTTCCACTTGGATCTTCCAGGTAGAATTTACCCTAAAGAATTGTTAAGAAAAAGTTAGAAGCTATATCAAATTAAACAAATATCAGAAAGTGCTTAAATCCACAATTTCAAGAAAAAAGTCAAACTTCTTCAGTGGAAACTTCCCCATAAAAATTGATGTATGCAAACTAATCTGTGTCACTAAATCACCTCTTTCAGCTGCGTGATCATTCCAAGTACTATCACCTCTCCAAGTTTAGCTGTGCTACCAAGCAATGCTTCAATCGTCTTCAGCTAAAAGGGAAAATAAAATGGTCTTAGTAAAATGAAAGAGTAAACTGTTTTAACTTTAAGCTCAAAATTAATGGTTTATGGTTAAGGTTAAGGTTTCAGACCTGAAATTTGTTTTGGCCCTCTTCAACAGCAACTCCTATTGCAGGTGGAGTGAATAGCTCATGCCGATGTGTACGCTGCAAAAAAAATATGTTGTAATTACAGTAAACACTACTACACAAACTTAAACCTCCAATGAGTGTGGCCAATGAAGCCAGTCATACTGACCTGCTGTAAGATTGTGTAGCGCTCCCTGAAGAGTTCAGCTTTGTCTCTGGCCAACCCACACAGACTAGGGACTGGATGTCTAGTCATGCTGATGCTGAATAAAAAGGCCAACATAACAGCTATTAAAACTCCCTACAAACACAGCACATAAGGTCTGCAGAAGGTTTCAACCTATACAGCAGCATTAAATATTTTAAAATATACGTTAGCGCAAAAGAGAAAGAAACTGGCCCTTCACTTACGGTAGAAATTTCTTTCGCTCCACACTGTAAATGTATCTGGGCACATCGAAGGCTCCAATGATGTTGAAACCATTATCTCTGGAAGAGAGTTGAATGGCTCAACTAAGATTTTCTTTATGGCACAATAAAGCTGATTATACAGTAAAAACATATTATGAATTGACTGGTAAAAATCATCAAATGATTACATTATTACAACATCGTATACATTACTCAAAACAAAATAGTTTTTAAAGAAATAAAAACTGAGGAAAACACAAGAAACTTGACAGTTGCAGTCCCACTGACATGGTTTCATTTGAAGTCTGCGCACAGTCCTGCACAGCGCTTTCCACCACAGACAGCTCTATCATACTGGAGGACACTGGAGGAAAACGTCAGACACAGACACATGTAAATGTACAGCTGATTGTACATTAAACACACTGTGACCTGCACAAAGAGACTGTACTGTACGTACATGGCTGCTTTTCCACCGCATCCAAGACTCTTTCAATAACATCATCCAGTTCTGAGGGACTGACTGACTCCAGCACTTCAACAAGGTATCTGCTGGCTTCACTGGAGCACAAAGGGAAAAAGAAACAGCCTTGTTATTGTTTCTTCATTTTAACTATACTGTACTATAGTATACAACCAGAAAAATGTATATTTTCTCAAATCAACTTATGCATGTGCTTATGTACCTGTTCCACTGACAAATTTCACAAGCTATATCTGGTTCATGAAATTTTTATGTTAATTTATTTTTGATTCTCATACTGTTACTTTTACTTCTATTTCTACATTGTGATATTGCTAGTTAGGACTAATAACACATCTAAATAAATCTTCTTCTCCTGATCAGTGCAAAGAACTGACGGTGAAGTGAGGTGAAAACGCTGAAAAATAATTATTGATTAAATCAGTGAATGCAGGTGGATCCTACTTTAAAGAGAAGTTGACAGGAGTTGAAGAAACAGTTCAATTGTAACTATTTTAATGTGCAACCTATATATGTTAATATATAGTCTTCACTGGAGCACAAAACCATACCGGAGCTTGAAAACCTGCTTGTGTTATAATTTATTTCCTGCTGGTACAAATTTAAGCAGAAAGTATTTATTCATGCCACTGAGTAAACAAATATATTTAGTTAACACATAACGCAGAGTGATAATAATTTTACTGAAAAAAATCACAACGTTAAAGCGCAACTTTTTTTTACATACGGTCTCAAGATGAGTCCCCGCATTTTGAAGCCAGACGACACTTTTGTCTTGATTTTTCGCGCGACATCCATGTTTGTTTCAGTCGCCCTGTCCAGCTCAAGCTTTGGCGCTAAATGTCAACTTCCGCATGTGTTTCGTCACTTCCGCCGAAGAGTCGGCAGTTGGTCACGTTCAAAGGAAGTTTTGTAACGAGACTCAAAATTAGGTTGGTGATTTCATAAGAAAATAATAAATAAATAAATAACTTAATCAATGAATAAAATAAATCAAAATCAACAAGCCACAAAAGTAAAACGTGTGAACCAATGCGCATTGCATGCTTTTTTAAGGCAAGCCTTCTTTTGTTCTCGGGGGTGGAAATAGATTTTGAATAGATTTTTCTATTATTTAATGCAAAATTTAGCTACTAAGTTTACTGACATTAATTCATACTGCAGTGTTAACCCTAGCCATTTCACTTCAAATTAATATTAAACTTGTTATATGAAAGACTTAGCAGCTAAGATTAAAGATAGTCTCATTATAATATTTTACTTTGCACTTAAAGGAAACTATATATATATGGTGGACATGAAATCATTACTGGCAAAATCTATTCCATGATGTAGTCAAAAGTGTACTAACCCTTCATAGCCAAACCAAACAACCTTTTTGACACATTTAACAGCTGATGCAAACGATATTTTTTCCTGTATAATATAGACATTTAATAGCAAAAGCTACTGACATCATTTTTCACATACCATTCAGTTTCACTTCAGGATGTTGTGGTATATTTTGGTAAATGTTCCTTGAATGTAACTTACCTGTCTTTTTTTTTAAATTCTTATTATTTCTTATCAATATTGCATTTGTGATGGGGTCTGCATTTGTAGCTAATGTTTACTTTACTTTTCTGTTATAGTTGCTAATGTTGAATAGATTTCAACATTGTTAGTTGCAATGAAAAAAAAAGTAATGGCCAAACTTAGCAATTAAAAAAATATATATTTAGAATTTCAAAAGGAATTTACTTTGAGTTCAAAGTTTAAAAAACTAAAAATTAACTGTATGTTTTTTTATGGTTTAAAGCATAAAGCCATTTATCAGACTGTATTTACATAGTTATTATTTAACACATTGCTTTGACATCACACCCTAGTGCTCAGTGAGGGTTTTTATTTTGAAAAACGGGGAGGAGCGGAAGCGCGTCCTGCCTTACAGCTGTCAGGACGGACCTACATGAACACAGGAACGACGGACGAAAGCTGTCTTTATGTCACGTCAAAAACATGTTGTTGTTCTCCACAACATGAGAAAACCCCGCAAGGCCGCCTGAAAGTGCTACTAGCTTTGTGAGTATGTTTAAAAAAAAACACAATGTGAAATCTTTCTGTGTTCAGCTGCTGTTTGTTGTCAGTAGCAGCATGTAACCAAACGTTACATCAGACGCTACACATCTTACTAACAATAACTTAGGAATCACATTTAGTCTTTTTTTTATTTTTATTTTTATTTTTTAAATCTCCAACAACATGTTTTTCTGATGTCAGGGCTCTCCTCGGATTATATCCTTTAACAGTATCTGACGACGCGGGTGACATTTTTTCGTCAGATTCTTATTATTTACAGCTCGGATGTTTCCTTTCATGACAGCCAGCCATGGACCCGGCGTTTGAGAGCCACTGCCTGGAGCTGGTGGCCCGGGAGAGGAGCGGACACACGGCGGTGGTGGAGGAGAACCTGCTGTATGTCTGGGGCGGTTACATGGTGAGAAACAAATAAACAACAAACCCTCTCTCTGTTCAGTTCAACATAACACCAAGCAAATCATGAATGCGCGGTTCTTGAAGGAACATTACAAGCACTTCTTTTGCTTACATAAGACAGATTAATGCTGCACAAATTTATCTAATTCTAAAACACACTTTTTATTCTCTACAGTCAATAGCTGATGATGAAGTTTTCCTACCCAATGATGAAATCTGGGCATACGATTTGCAACAAGGTGTATGGTAAGAACATTAAATTAATTAAATTAAATATTTCTGCCTGTCAAAACAGAGCAAATAAGTAACAAGTAACAAATAGGCACCTTTACGTGTGACATTCAGTCTCTTCTTTCAGACCCACAAACAAATGCAGTGTAACATGTTCACTTGCTTGGAGTGTTTTGCTGTTACCCATGTCATGATCTGAGTCGTATATCCACATTTTTTTTCCTAAAGGCAAGTATTTCACATGTCAGGGGAAGTCCCTCCCTCCATGTCTGGGACCTGCAGCTGCTCCCTGAATGGATGCATGTACATATTTGGAGGTTGCGATGACAATGGACAGACCAATCAGGTAAGGCTGATGAGTTGTGCACCGCACAGCTTATGAAAACTTAAAAGTGATCAGTACTTTCCTTCCAACAGATCCACTGTGTGAACCTGACAGACGGTAAATACACGTGGAAGAAGATCGTGCATGCGATGGGTTCTGCTCCCTCACCTCGGGACAAACTGTCCTGCTGGGTTTATAAAGGACGGTAAGCTCTGTGAGGATGTTAATGAGTGAGAATTTCTACAGACTGCTGCTCTACAGTACTACCACTCCATAATTATTACATGTTAATGCTCAGTTAGTGTTTGTAGCTATAGTCCAATATTTTTTCTTTTAACTATTGAATATGCATTGTGTCCATGTCTTGGCTCACTTCTTAAATTATGTATTCTACATTATTCTTTATTACACATATGCATAGTTGTGAACATGACAGTAATTGTGGGTGACTTTCTTATTTATAACCCAGGATAATCTACTTTGGAGGATACGGTCACAAACTACTGACTGATGTTGATAGTAGGAAGAGAAGTTTCGTTGTGGATGAAGCTACATGGGTAACATTTTTTTAATTTTGTTTCTGAAATGTGTCAGTCCTGAAAGAGATATATCAGAATCTGGTCAACAAATATTGCTTATTGCATTACAAACTGTAGAACCCACTTTCTTTGCCAATACATAGCTATGCCATTGCTTTCAGATGGAGGACGTCTTCTGGGGATGGAACAATGAGGTTCATGTCTTTGACCCCATGAAAGCCAGTTGGAATGAACCACAAACCCATGTAATGTAACAAACAATGTATACACAAAAACGAAATTAGTTGCATTTAAAGTAATTAGTATTAGAAAGGTGCCAAAATACATTGATTGTGACAGTGGTTGTGTTCAGGGTCGTGCTCCAGCCCCAAGGGCTGCCCACGCCAGTGCCACACTTGGCTGCAGAGGATATGTTTGTGGAGGCAGGGTCATGGTGAGAACACGACATGCTGCTGAGCTCTTCTCTATATAAGGCTACATAAGTCTACCACATGTAATTTATCCCCCTCCTTTTTTTCAATGTAGGAATCCAGGACGAGTGACATTCACTGTCTCAATTTTGAGTCATGGACTTGGTCCGAAATGTAAGAATTGAAGAGAAATTGTTTTGTGTGATTTTTTTGTTTTATATAGTAGACTGCAAGGAGAAATTGAAAAAAAAAATATATGTATTTTCCGTATTTGGTATTATGTTTAATTTCCAAGATTGTCTTTGACTGTGTGAAAAATGTATCTTGTAGAATCCCTGTGTCGACCAATCCTGTGGGCAGATCGTGGCACACACTTACAGCGGTATCAGACACCTCCTTGTTCCTGTTTGGAGGTCTCAGTGTAGATTGCAAGCCAATGAGTAAGAAAGGCAAAAACTTACTAATTACATTTATTTATAATTTTTTTCCCCCTTCAATTTATACTTATTTCTTTCATAATGAATTTTCATTAAATATAAATCCAGGTGATGGGTGGCTTCTTGATGTCGAAACAAAGCAATGGCGAGAAGTGGAACATCCCTACAAGAACAAGCCAAGGTAGCACTTGATCAATATTATGCATGTATGAAAAACCCTGCAGTATCTTGTATATTTATTTAACAGATGTTAAGCTTGTTTTCTGTAAGAATATGAGCACATTTTAAATTGGGAGTCTTTTCACTTCTCTCCTCCTCAAGGTTGTGGCACACGGCGTGTCCAGGAAAAGACTCTGATGTTATTGTGTTTGGTGGAAGTTGCGACTACATTCTCCTAGTAGACACTGTAAGTGCCACAGACTGAAATTGAAAAATAAGAAATGAAAAAAAAAAAAAAAACACACTTTGGTGTCACTTTGGTACAGACCTTTGGAAATTGTCTTTTCTAAATTAAAAGTCTATGTCTGTATCAATGTGAACTCCAAAACTACGAGAAACCAAATATATGTTTTGAATCAAAATTTGAGCAGGGTGCACTCAAAAACTAGGCCCACCCTTGTAACGACATCATACCAGACATTTTTAAAATGCATGGTTGTAAAAGAAGGTACTGTGTGCTAACAATATAGTTTTCTGAAAAATAAGTTAAACATTTTCAAAGACCTTTGCTCAACTCACATCTTTTTCTACAGGGTCACTGCAATGACGCACTTGTTTTCCAGATGCAACCATATCCACTATTCAGGTATGAATCTTTCTATATTATCTTTCACAAGAATTTTTAGAAAAAGTGCAGCAGAAATATTATACGTATTATTTTTATGCAGCAAGAGGCATTTATTCAATACCATCTCTGGTTGAAATAGAACTATCTGCTGTTGAAAAGGTATCTTTCTTTGTAGAGAATGTTGTATTTACTTATACTTACTTTTTATTAACTTCAGAGCCGTTTTCCAAAAATAGAAGTAAGAAAAGTAAAGACTTTTTATCTTCTGACAGGCTTTGTGAGGATTACATTGCCAAGAATGTGAGAAACAATGAGAGGCTCCGAAAGCAGCTTCACTTTCTGCCTCCTAAACTTCTCAGAGCAGTACAGCGGAGGATGACTTTCTACAGGCCGTCAAAGAAGAAGCAGTCTTAAATATCTGAATACCAAGTACATTGCAATATCATGCAATTTTTTACAGTACTGTACTCCTCTCAGTGTGAGGATCATTTTATTTTAAATACGTGGTTCAGAATATTTTATGCTGTCATAGTTTATTATTTAATTTTTTGCAGAACTCATTTTAATTTTTGTACACTCTGCCTCAAAACTCTGAAAAAAAGATCCTGTGATGATGACAGAGAAGATGATTAAATATAAAGTATGTAAGTATATAAAGTAAGAAGTGTTTAACTGATGTGAATTAAGTCAACTCTGAAACTTCTGAAACTTAAACACACACAGTATTCACATTATCAAAATTAAAGCTTGTCAATTTTTATTTGCAAAAAAAAAAAAAATTACAAAATTATAAATTTTTTATGCAGCTTTCCTTAAACAGAGTAGTGCAGTGTGTTGACAGAGAGTGTGCCTGACTTCTCAAAAATGTGTGCACGTTCATGTCCAAAACTCCTCTTTCCTACCGCTAAGTGGCACCATGTGTTTGAATGTGTCTGAGTCCTCAGCAATAACACAGCTGGGCTAAGCAGAACCTCGCTGAAATCTCTCTGTGGCCACACATTCCTCTTTCATAAGGGTGGAGAAG
Source organism: Echeneis naucrates (assembly GCF_900963305.1). Taxonomy (NCBI): domain Eukaryota; kingdom Metazoa; phylum Chordata; class Actinopteri; order Carangiformes; family Echeneidae; genus Echeneis; species Echeneis naucrates. Next base: position 13,810,354 of record NC_042532.1, read on the forward strand.
TACAGGAACTTTTGAAACCTCAAATAAAAAACCCCAAACTCATACCTTTGCACGATTGCCACTAATGGAAAACTATACACTGTGTGCACCAAACTGGTGGAAAATGTTATCTTTGAATATAGCGAGTCACGAGGCTTTAAGAATGTGCTTTTACTGCTCAATTTGTTGTGCAAGAGAAATGGCTGTGCTCTCTCCACAAATCAACATAAGTTACAGTTAAGAGACACATGCTCTGTGGGAGCCCAGCAGGACTGAGAGAGTGGCAGCGGATAACAAACCAAGAAGGCCTCTGACAGTAAATGGCTTCGGTCTCTGACACAAAAACTTCCTGACATTGGGCCAATCTGGTGTTAGAACATCACTGCACCATATTGTCTTAAGTAACACTTGTGTAAATGCAGTGCAGCTGTTTCGGTTCATCAACCAATATCCTCTGCAAACAGCTCTATCCCATGCAGACAACTCAGAGGTGTCTTTGCTGCACTTGCCTCTACTGGGGGTCAACTAAACTCTTTCTCAATTGTGTCCATCAGCTCCATTTCTGATCCATCGTACAGGATGGCCGGCATGGTGAGAGAGGAGCCATGACAGCTCCCAAAAGCCCTGGGGGAGCATAAACAAGATGCGAATGAAAACAGGAAAGCAACATGTACTTGCATTCTCATGTGTTATCTCCCCACCAGGTAGCTGTTGTTTTTGACTAAACCAAACCACAACAGCGAAAGTCACCTGATTCATATCCACATGCTATGTTGCATAAATAGGCTTTAGTTGGACTTTGCACATATATTTGTACCAACAAATAAGCAACAGCAAAAACGAATCCTTATTTGTTGTGTGCAACTTGCAGACGTCTGACTAATTTGATCTGCACTGAGAACAAGGGGTTAGTATTTCGATCCCTTGAAGGTGAATTTGATCTGGCTCAGTTCGGCTTTTACTACTCCGCCGAGCTCAAATCAATTATTTATTAGTTTTCTACTTACGGTTGTTTTGCTGGTGTGGGAACAGCTTCCAGCAAAGCCCCTCTGGTCGGACAGCCATGTGAGGAGAACTGCCAAAACCCAAGAGAGGAGAGAAAGCACATCATGTGTTCTCAGATCAGCTCGCCAGTTCTCAAGGATCAGGATAAGATCACACTGCAGTAAAAACACACAGCTGCCTTGATAATGTTAGCAACAAAGGCAGTAGAAAAACTCCTTACATTGTGTTGACTGGGGCACACAGGTGTGTGTTTCTTAAAGTGTGTGACAGCATGTTTGCGCCTCTTGTTTACATCTCCGGACCCGCCGTGTGAGCCACGTGGCTCCTCGGCTCTTCCCGGCGCTCCGGGCCGAGCAGCCGAGTCCTCCTCGGCGTCACCGCGGCTGAAGTGGCACAGTCCGTAAGTTTTAGATTTAATAAAAGACTTTTTCTTTCCAGAGACGCTCTTTGTCTCCTCATAATCTTTCACCCCCTCACCCTCCTCCCCGGAAAAGTCAGAGTCGTGCCCATCGCTGTGGAACTCCGGTTGCGCACGGTTGCGCACGTTGCGCAAAATTGCGTGGATGTTGAGAGGCTTGAATGGACGAGAGTCCTGTTTGGGTGAAGTGACACCGACAGAGGTTTTGGTCACGTTTACCTCGCTGACACACGCAGGCGCAACTTTCTTCTTGCTCGGACAGCTGCCCATGTCCGGTTACTTTTCCAAACCTAAGTCCAAAGTCCCATTTCCAAAAAAATCCTCCTTCAGGCACCGTAAGAATAAATATTAACCAAGAAAGACTTGATGCTCGGCAGTTTTCATGGTCAGACTCCAATTAGGCCAAAGGGTGTAACGCAGTTGGCTCGCTAAAATAGAGCATATTCCCTGTCCACAGACCGGAGTCAGGGCCGATGGCTGTGAACTTTGGAGCGACTCCTCGTCGGAGGAGAGGCAGAGGATCTGTTACATAACAGCAGTTTAACTCAGGAGGAAACTCCGCCTTCTTGTAGTTGGACTCAAACACAACACGGCTTCTATACTTCCACCATCAACATCAACTCAGCGGAAACAAGTCACAGCTTTACTTTAGTTGCTACACCTCCGCCTGTAGATTCCAGTTTGGGCAGAAAATGCAGTTTTTCTTCTCTTTTGATGAAAGATGATGATCTTACACGGTGCTACGTTGAAACACTGGCTGCCATGATAAAGGGATTACATAAGAGTGGAGACGGTTTGAAGCTGAAGAGGCTAATAGGAGCAGTTAACCTGATTTATTTGTATCACATCAGCAGCAGTCACCGGCCTATTGCTTGTCTGTGTTCAGCTAATAGATTTTATTGAGCCAAGTGAGGTCAAGAGTGAGTGAGTTCCTGTCCTCCTGCCGGGCCCAGGAGGCCCCCAGCTCACCGACCCCCCCCCCCCCCCACACACACACACACACACTGACCGATTGAGACAGAAGCAGTGAGCCATATGAGACAAGGGGGCATTCCTTTCCAACAGCTTGGGCTTCCCAGAGATTCTTCAAAAAGCTTTTGTCTAGTTCACTCACACATTGGAAAGACAAAGTGGTGACATCTCTGAGCCCAGAGCTGTCCAACAAGAACAAGAGCCCCCCGCCCTCCGAAGATGTTTGCTGTCTTTCATTAAATTCCTCTTCCTCTCTTTCCTTGCTGGTGTGCGTGTGTGTGTGTGTGTGTGTGTGTGCCTGCCAGACGGCTGTGCAACCTGTTCTCTCTGGAGGATGACCAAGTCAAAGACACCTGCTGTTTAAGCAACTGGCATCCCCCCCCCCCCCCCCCCCCCCCCCCAACTGTGAGTGTGAGAAGATAAAAACAGCCTGAAAATCCCAGATGTCTCACTGGGGAAAGACCAGCTTTACCCTTGTGAACATAAGCAAAAATGTTGGATATGTTCATCACGTGTAGAAAGACCATTCCTCCTTCACGTGTATTTTACTTAAACAGAAACATATTCATGTGCCATCACCATCATGATTAGCTCCTACTAACTCTCCAAAGGTACAAATTTTCCTTAGAGGTAAAGGAGCTTAAGAGAAAAACCTCAAGTTCATCCTGACTGTGCAGCAGCTGCTTTGTTGTGTCTCCACAAGTCCAAAAACCAAAAGTACACAAACATGCTGACCTGTCAACTTCTCATAGAGCTTTGTTTGTATTGTTTGCAGCCCTGATTTCTGTTATTCTCTGCCTCCACCAGTGTATCATTAAAAAGATCAGACAGGCACATCTGGAGAGGAACTCAACAACATCCAGATGAGGGGGAGGATCTGCCGCAAGACTGGGGCCACAGCCCAGCTCTCTACATAACTGTGGTTTGTCTGGCTTCTCCCTCCTTCAAGAATATTCTTCTTCCACGGGCAAAGACTTGACAGATAGGTTCTGTTCTTGTTCCTGCACATTTTTATATCGTACATTAGGTCCAACAGAAGCCTGCGTCAAATAGTTTGCTGTGCAATAAGTGCTATGAGTTTGCTTTCTGTCCTATTGATACTTTTGTTTCCTCTCAACAGGAGGTGAACATGTGTGAGAAATTGTAATTGTTATGACTCAACTGTTCCATTTGCAGAGTACAAATAAAACTATGGTTGTTGTTTTTTTTCAGCCAACAAAGCATTTGTCCCTGCCATATGACTGTAAAGGGTATTTAACAGACCAGCTCACCCATAGTCATTCCAGTAAAACTGTCTGGGCCCCCTATCCCATCCGGGTACACAAGTGTGAACACACCAGGGTCAAGAAGACGCACAAACCTCCATCTTTAGACTGCGAAGACATAATCAGATGGCGATGAGCAGAGCGGAGACGTAACTCTGACACAGTGACATAAGGTTGTCAGGACAACTTTCAGCACCGCCAAGAGAGTTCAGCTGTAGTGAAAGAACCAGGGTCAGCCCTATTTATCTTTGTGCTATTCCTCTTAATCTGCTAGATTACCAAATGTAAATTAGAGCCTTTGCTGTTGTGCTGACGTTGAAAGTACGTCACAGAGATGAACTCTTGACCGCTGGAGAAACTTAGTGGGAAAACTTTTCAGTCCTCAGGGCAAACCTTTCATTCCCAGTCAACACATCAATAATGGCATCATCCCAGTCAAAGGTTTTGACACACTTTCTCAATCAGATGAATAGGAAAGTGCGCCCAAACTTTTGACTGGTAGTGTTTTTCTTTTGTTAAGCGCATGTTGTGACAGACGAGGTTCTGACCTGCTGACTGATTTGGTTCACAGAGCCGACAGGCTCATGGGGAGAAGGCGTGTTAGGAATGCAACCAGCAGATGGCATTAGAGTTCAAGAGAAATAAATGAGATGGCGTCTTCCTTAATTGATCTTTTAGCAGTAAAGTGAGTGAGTGGTTCTTCTACGCTACGATAGAAACGTTCACTGCATCTTTTCCTGAAACTGATAGACTGATAAGTATGTGAAAATTGTTAAATCAGGATTGGGAACCTTGTCATTTTTAATCAGAGTGCTTGTATCAGGGGTTTTGAATGACAAAGTATTCATTTCAAATGTCTTCATTTGATTTTTTTTGTTTAAATTGTAATGTAGGACAAAACAATGCACAGCATTTAAAATAAAAAAAAAGTTGATTAAACTTCGTAAAAACAATGAGAAAAAATAACCACTCTGCAAGACACTGAGGACTTGGAATCAAAAGAGGGAAGTAAATGTGGAAATAGAGACAAACAACAAAAGCATAATTGACTTTAAAGCGAGACTATGGCACTTTTGCAGAATGATACCTTCAGAGCGAAAAGTGCTAAGTACGGAAATAATAATAACAACACTAGCAGAGGCAGTCATATGTCAGATGCTTGTGGTGTGCAGACCAGAAGTGTATTGATTAAACTAATTGAGCTTTTAATTTCGAAGCCAAATTATCGAGCTTCCTTCCAAAGGTAATATCACTTTAATCTGAAAGTTAGGATTATGGTTATCATAATGATTATTATTTGAAACTAAACAGTTTCAACTGACTTTTTGGCATCACACCTTAAGCTCATAGGGTGACCTTGTGAACTAACAGTTACATTCATCTGGAGTTCTGTTTCTGGCCAATTCCTTTCATATTGTCCCGCTATTCTCTCACTGGTGTTTGTTGTTATGTAAAACTCCAAATTCACTTGATGATTTGTCATCTTCCTTTTGAAGAGGCTGTAATTGTTGTATTTAGAAAAAAAAAAAAAAAGCAGTGTTGTGTGCTGGAAGGCCTCAGACCAGTGTGTGGTCCTTGCTGCAGTGACCCATTTTTCTGTCAAAAGGCCATATAATCAACAGAAAACAATTACTGCTTGTCTCAGGCGCACGGAGCGCTCGATACCAGAATCAGCTCACTTCCTAATTACCTACTAGGTGAGAGGCTTCATCTGGAGAGAAACTCACCCTAATCAATCCTTGCATTATGCTTGGCTTGTTTGTCAGCATCCTAACGTGTCAGATTGGAAGTGGCAGGTCTGTTCAATTCTATTATCTTTGATTAACTTTCCTTTTTGTATGCAGACAAGTTAATGGAGGCTTATATATATATATACAGTATATATATATATGTTTTCCTTCTAATGTAATAATGTAATCCAAGATAAATGTATGACCTGAAAGCTCCCAACTGCTAACCTGGTTCTGCCATACGTCACACTGTTTTAAATGCCTCTCCTTTGTTTAGAGCATTTTTACTCCACCTATTCCAGACGTCTCCTCTGGCAGACAGTGTGTCATGTTGATTAGAGCAAGTTCCTGTGAGGTATTGCCTCAGTCAAGTCCTGGCTCCAATGGTGATGTGGAAGAAATACACCAGGGTAAAGCATTAGTACATCCTGTTTTGAATGTACTTTGTGTTTTTTATTGTACCCTTTTCTAAAAAAGGGTACAATTAAAACTGATAGTAATATATAGACCAAGGCCATATAATATGGAGGTGTAAGAAGATATAGGACTGCCGTCACAATGACAAAAGCAGCTACTGAACAGAACCTCAAAAAGTTTTTGTCAGTGATTTTTCTGTCTTTTGTCTTTCACTCTCTGTCAGAACAACACGCAGAGTATGAAGCTTGATCTGATTCCTCTCCCTAGGTATTTCTGTTCCAACACATTTTTTCAAATAAGAAAAGAACAGGGGGTCCAAAGGAAGTGGCTGCAGCAGTTTGATGCTGTGCACGGCGCTGGCAGGCCACTGTTGGCAGCCATGGACAGCCGTGCGAAAACCTTATTTTGAAATTGATAAAGTCCAGAAGATAAATATCAATGTCACCCTCTCAAATCTCAGGGGTTTTTCCTTGTTTTTGTTTTGTTTTTTGTTTTTCTTAGAATTAACATTTTTTTTATGAATTTGAAAACCATTCACAGCAACTTTTCAAGGTTTTTTTTTTTTTTTTTTTTTTTTTTAACAGGAAAACATTCACAGGTGGCTCAACAATAAAACAATATTCATGTTTAGTTTTGCTGAAGAGTTGTCAGATAACAGAGCATGCTGGTGCAGAAAGAGGAGTTAATGGTGTACTTCTCCAAACGGAAACAAGCTTGGATGCTCTGAATGACATACAGTAATACAGCTTGGTGTTCACAGTGTATGTCGGTATGTGGATGCTTGTACTTTGCCTCAAGCAAGCCTGCCAGATATGGACAACATATAGTGTGCTATCGTAGGCGCCATGATGCCCCCCCCCCCCCCCCCACCAACATCCCAACTTCCTCTCCTTGTTTTATTATGGGGCCGTTGATGGCTGACATCATTATCGGTCTTGGCTATGCCAGTCTAAAAATATGGTTCAGGAGTCCAACAGTATGCGGCATTTATGTAACGAGAACGGCATCACAAGCTGTTTCTATGGCCAGTCCAGAGCAAATACGACAGCGAGGGTGGGTGAGGAGGAAGGAGCAGGACACAATTGTGTGTTTGTGTGTGTGTGTGTTGCGCACATTTGAAATGTCCCTGCAAGAGCCCCATCCTTCACAGGAAACTTTCACACATCTGTGGCACCAATCGTCAAACTGTGGTTTATTTTCTGCAAGTATGTGCCTGAGATGAACGGCCCATTCAGAGTTAAGTGTAACCCTGAATGATAATAAGCCTTAACGTAAACTGCAAACCAGCAGCAATGTTAACTGAACTGAATGAAGAAATAAATACATGATAACATTACCTAACATTAAAGAACAGTGCTAGATATCAGGCTAAAGAGAGCGAATAATTAGTATCTACTCGGTAAAGGCTTTGGTTCTATAATACCCAGGATGCTTTCTACAGGCATTCTTACTTTAAGTGACATATTCCCATATTAACACACATTTTTCTCCAAAAAATGTATTTTTTGTTTGTTTCTTCTTTTCTTTCACGTGAAGGATTTTTGTGTTTTGTCTTTCCTCTTCAATCGTTTACAGTCACGAAAAAGGTGTCACATACTTGAATGCACCAGTCAAAATTTGCTCTGTTCAGCAGCACTCCATTAAAAAGCATTCCCTTCCAACAGCTTATCATCTGGAGAATCCATTATTTCTTGGGATGAAAGGTTATGTACGGAAAAAAAAAAAAAGAAATTGTACTACATATGTATCGCGTGTACGTCAGTTACTGTAGCAGCATCTGGATGTGCCGAGGTAATTCCTTGTTTTCTCCTCTCTTCCCTCCTCTGCATGTTGATCTTACAGATCAGACTCCAGGGAGGGAATTTACTCAAGTGTGATTAGAGCAGCATTATTGGCTAAACGTTTTCCCTGATTAACATGCTGTTCAAGGCAATGGGACGACCTTATTGTTATTTGCAGCATCCATAAGCCCTGATGATTCCTCCCCAACACTCCCAACGTCCAAATGACAAACGGGCTTACACACTGCAGTGTGTAGTCAATAGGAATACATTTTACAGGCATTTTATCTGCCATTGAGTTTGTATATGGGGTTTAAAAGGACTAAGTCGTTTTAGATAATGAGCTCTCGATTTACCTCCTAACCTCCTCGTGTTGCATGCATTGTATCAGCAGTGTTTTCTTGTTTTAAACTCAACATTTCTTGGTGCCACTGATTTCTAGCTAAGTATATATATATATATATACTTAGACTTAATTTTCATCTTAGTATATTTGCAGCATTTGGATCCATTGCTTATGCAAAAGCCACAATCACTGGTGAAATAAGTAGTAAAAATATTATTACCAAAAAACACTTAGAGTATTAAAGTACTCATTAGGCCTGCACCTTTTTACATTTTACCAAAATTGCACTGCACAACAACTGTGTTTCTGCTTACAAACATATATTTTTTAACATACATGGCTTTTTTGTAAAATGGGAAGACACTGATTATCCTAAGCACCATAATATCAAAACACAAAATACTGGCATGCTGTGTTGTGGTGATGTTGGTTCTGAGTGCCATGACCTGATGCAGTGACGCCACAATGAACACCAAACCCTGATGGCTGTAGTGGGTGACTGAAGCAGAAGGCTGTGCTCCGTGCAGAATAGAGTTACCCATTCTTGACAAATTACACCTGGTAAGCAAGTCTGAAACACGTTACCTCAGTGTTTGTAAGATTTATGAGCACAACTGAATCCACATCTAATTCGCTTGGATCTGGCAGAGATGGCAGAAAGTCCATGATGGGGGGAGAAAAAAAGAGATTTTCTCAACAGTTTTTTGTGAAGACGTATGCACTTCCCCCGTCATTCAAAAGAGGCAGTAAAAGTTAACAACCTCTGCACATAACAGGAATGCAGTAAACATACCCTGACATATGGTGGTTTATGCTGATCAAAGCCTTACAATGGGGTTTAGTTGGGGGGCAAGCTGAAAGACTTTGAAATTTCATAGTTTGTTTCTTCTCTCGATCACATTGTCTGAATATCGGAAGGAAAGTTTACAATGTCAGACTAATTGGACTGTATGTTGAGAAATTTGACGATATATGTATGAAAATATCTTGATGCTAAAGCATCCCACAAAAAAGTTTACATTTATGTCAGCCAATGAAACCCTCTTGAACCCCTCCTCAGTCTGTGCAATCTATAAAAATGCTCAAGCTTTCAGGGCAGCTCTTTTCATATGTCTGTGGTTTAAAAAGGTGAGTGAAACTCTTACTCTCGGTATGGTGTGAGGCATTGCCCAGATGAACTGATCTGGTTCTCCGGCTGTCTTGCAGCGCTCATATGCTGCTGTTGTTCTGTTTGTGTTATCAGAGCTCAGCGGACTGGGCTGAATAATTCAATGCTTGCAGCAGCACTTTTTCGTTCACTCTCTCTTTGCACCGACCTAGTTTACATCAGGAGTTTACAGGTTGGCCGGGGCGCTGGAGACCTGCAGCCTTCTAGCCTTGGCTATCAACCCTGTTCAAAAAAAAAAAAAAAAAACTCCTGGTCCTGTCTTTGACATATTTTTAAGGTAAAAATTTAAGGTAGAATGCATTATTAAATGTTGCACTGAAGTCTCCTGAATGTACATTTTGTTGTCAGCCCTCTTATATCACAGTTGATGGAGAAACAACAGGATGAGAAGCCAAACAGGTTGCAGGACTTAACTTTGAGCTCCGTCCAGAGGCACAGTGTTATTTCAACCACCTGCCAGCCTGACAGAGGAGAAACGTTACGCCTTTTAAACAGACCTCCAATATCCAAAAGCTCAGCTCAGTGACAGGCCTGATGGTGCTCATAGTGCAGCTTTGACCTGCCAAGACTGTTGAGCCCAAATGAGCTTAAAACGCGGCATGAAACACAGGCTGTCTACCCTCAACTGTGAGCGGCAGTCGCTTCGCTTCAAGCCCTGGATACGAGAGTTGTTGAGAGGTGACAGCGCAGATCTGTCACACAAAATACACATCTGCAACTCAAAGGTTGGGGAATTGGAGGTGCACGAGGTGTGTCTTTTTTCCACTGACTGGTGCCGATGCACAGATGTTAGCTTTTTTTCCCCTTACAGAACTATAGGTGGAACAACAGATGCCAAGCACCAGAGTAATGACTTAATGAAATTCCCCTTGAGAGAGAGGGATGAAAAATCCAACAAAGAACAATTGAATTGGGCAGCCTCTGGTCTAGGGAAGCCAAGGTTAAGGAAATGTAACAAAGCAGTGTGGTGTTCTCATAGAAAATCAATACCGTGTCTCTCATTAATGTCCTCATACTACTGTGTGGCAGATAGGTCAGACTTCTCAATATGTAGGGAACACACAGAGATCAAACAGAGTTCAATCTGTGCCAGCAGTAGAGCAAGGAGCAGGCACTCAGGTTGGAAAAAACGTGCTGTAAATACACAAGATTCTGCCATAAAATCAACACAGATTAGATTGTTTATCGTTCCTCCCAGTCAAAGAGCTACTTGAATTGCAAAAGTTTCCACAGTGAAGAAATACTGAACCCAGGAAGTCTCATTACTCTCACCTCCTATGTTCCCACTTTCATTTGACCCCTGGCTGACCTCCCATTAGCAGCAGCTATCACAGTCTGACATGGATATCACTGCTTCAGGTCAATATTCAAATCACACCTCAGATGTGGAGTGGCCTTTCCTGCCAAGTCTCTCCTAATCCATTCTGGGCAAAAACCGAAGAATTATATCCCCATTTGCCAAAAAAACTCTTTCCTAAAACACTTGTGAGAGGTTTTCTTGGAATACTGATTAGAATTTGAAATTTGTTATCAGGAGGCTAACTAAAGCTGCTCCTGTCACAACTGAAATATGCTTGATATGTGGAATCCTTTTGGATAAGATTCATGCAACAGATACGTGCTGAGATACCTTTCATTTTCTTTCATCATTATAATTATTTCTTATACTTTAAACAACTGCAACACATCACGCTACATTCAGCGATAAGGGATCGGATTTGCTATTTGAAATTCTCAACCCTTTATGAACCAATAGGTCTTCACTTTTAGACAGAGGTGGACAAACACAGGCTGCTCTGCAGTTGTTGACTTGACTGCTGAAATGACAGCTGTTGTTGGCAGATTTTATCTAGCTCTGTAAAAAAAGAAAAAAAAAAGAAAAATCAATCTCTAGTTTGTGTTTTTATGTGTCATGCAGGCTCATTTTAACTTGAGAACTGTTCGGAACGGTTTTAAAAATGCTCTTGATTGACTTTGGAGCGCAGCAATATGGCCATCAAGCACAGGCGTACCATTTAACACAAAGGAAGGTTTCAATCTAACAGCGTGCTTCTTGGTTGCGTATATTACATACTTAGAGCCCAGACAAACGATTGTTTGTATTATTAAACTGAATTGTTCAACCATGAAGAGACAAAATGATTTTGGGACAAAGAATACATGACTTGGCTTGGCTGAGAATGCTTGTTGCCAGAAAACGAATACAAAGAAACAGAGCTGCTAATAATAAGTCTTTTTTTTTTTTTTTTTTTTGCAACATCCCTGCTGCTAATAAACATAATTGAAGGTCAACTTACTCCCCCTGTACATGCATCCAAAAACAAAAGACTACATATTACCTCAATAAGTGCTCCCAACTATATGTCACAGTAAATTAAATTTCCCCCTTACAGAGGCTGGAGCTGCTGCTCGATCCCCTCAGACACTGACCTCTCTTTGCCGGTCAGTGCAGTCAGGCAGGAGAATGAAGTGAATGAGCCCCGGCCACAAAAGGCCACCCCTGCTTAGCTTGCAATCTGCACTGCCGGAGTTGACATCAGAGGTGTTATTACCATATAAATGAGATAAGGTCTTTGATAATTGCTGGCTGAAATTAAAGCCAAACAGTCGATGCGTTGGAGACAGTTTGTCTGCGTGTGGAAGGAAAATGTGATGTCCTACACAGTGCATTCACTTGGTTTTCCTGCATTATTTGAAAATGACTTGGAATAAACATTTTCATTCCACAGCTATTTGTCTTTGTTGACACAAAGTGCGATGCACAGGCAGAAATCTCTGTAAAAGCACAATTTCAATTTATCTGCATCTATTGCAGGATATTTCTGAATAAAAAAGAGCTTATACGTTAGTAGTGACACAATGTAACGATCTAACATGTTCATAATATCAAATGAAAACATTAACACTGGCAAACTGCCTTATTTAGAATCCTGTTAATACCCTTAATGCTATCTGATTACATAGAACAATAAAACACCAGTCACATCCAAATTAGTCCCCACATTAGAAGCGAGCAAATCAGATCTTGATAATTGCTGCTAATTACGTCTGTGGTGAGGTGCGTGTCATTCGCTGATTTTTATGAGTGTTGTGTCATATTATCTTATGGCGCTTTGGTGCTGAGAGAGGGGCAATGGCATTTATTAGTTGATGGAATAGCCCACCTGGGATAAGAGTAGCCGTGACATTTCAGCAGTGGAGCAGGACAATTACCCCGAGTGTCAGCAGCAATGGAGCGAGCTGGCCTTTTGTTGTAGTTCAACTCATCTAGGCTTTGATTTGTACATAGATTTTTCTGGTTGGACATTAGGGGATGAAAAAAAAAGCCCATCTGTCTTTGTTCTTTCGTCCTAAATCTAATGCAGTGTCCTGAAACGGATGGTTGCAACCCAAAGACTGATTACAGGAGTGGCCAAACAACGTAGATTTCATGTAGACAAAAAACAAAACACAACAGAACTAAAGAGGTAATATCACGTCAGGTATTTTACCTGACACTTTTTTTTTTATTAGAACCAAGTTACATTTAGAGAATATTAAAATATTCATTCATTCTGGAGCCCATCCTGACATTAAAACAAAATACATCAAAGTTCATGGATTGAGTTCTTTTTGCAATTAACTTTTTTCTTTTTTTTTTTTCAGAATAGCAAACTCTGATCACAGAACTGATTATTCCTCATAAGACCTCACTGGGATAGAAAGATTTCTTTCTTGGGGATTTTTGGATACAGTTCGGGGTTAGGCTGGTCATTGGGATGACAAATGTTATGTATGTAGGCCAGTGGAAAACCCAGTCTACACAATGACTATGACAAAATACACAATACACTGAATGATCAGCCCAATTGATAATCCATCATTAAAACACTAACTTTATCGATGTAACTTTAGAGTATGACCCCTGGCCGGTGAATGGATTTAAAAACAGGAGGAGTGTGTAGGCAAGCTGCATTGGATCATCTTGATAAGGAGGTAACTTTGAATATTGATCCTCTAAACAGTGATACCACGAGAGGTCAAAACCATTTCCCGCTTTCCTCCAACCGTCCTCAGACCTATTCAAAATCCCATTTTTTCTGATGACCACATTTGACTGGGATCATTCTTCTGCAACACGTACCCTCCGTCATGCCGTTGCACCAGATCAACACATGGCTCTGTCCGGATTTTTTACTGCCACAAAGTCAAAAATAAAAACCTCCACTAATCACGGCACCGGTTTCAATTACCCTCACATCATAACGGCACTCCTCTCTTCCCAGAATGCCACCGCCTGAAGGTCATGGCAGCCTTTTAGTATTGCATGCTGTCTAGGAATTTTGTGGTTGACCTTTCAATGTCTGTCACTTTGCAGGATCTCTCTTTGCAGACCAATCATTATTCAAGGGGTTTTACTGCACGCACGGCTACATCGCGAGGTCCTGGAGATGTTTTGTACAGTGTAAGTCGTCCTGTCTGTGTTTATTGTTGAGTCTCTCATCTTGCCTGTTTTGTTGAAAAAGCCACACTGGGAATGGCAAACTGAGAAAAAGAAGGAGGTAGCAGCAAAAACACAGGAGATTCATTCCTGACAGAGTCCTCTCATTAATCTTTAACATCTTGCCTCTAGTTATCATTACTAAGAAAACTGTCAGACTCTCCCTCCTTATTTTGACAGAGACACTTTCTTTCATCTTCACTACAAAAACTGGTATGGGGGTTGGGGGAGCGGGGGTGTTCTCGTTGTTTACCAGTTTCCCACCCACCTCTGAAATTCTGCATTGTTTAGCAAGTCATCTACTGAAAGACAAGTCTGGATTGATGAGCACCTCTGCTAGACTTTTGTTTTGAGAAAATGCGAACTGCAGCCACTCTGCAGCCACGAAAAAAAAAAAAATATATCTTCACAAGTAGTTTAATTATTAGTCCTGAAGTCACATTTTCTTAATGCCAGCAGAAAAAAAATCAGCATATTGAGTACGATCAGTAAACCCTCGTCCAAAAGCAAAAACAAATGACTGATAAGCATTCAAATTTGTACTCAAGAAACTTGAACTTGAGACAAATTACTGAATACATTTTGCTTTTAGTTCACTAAGCCTATCATTAGGAGTGCATGTAGAGAAGCAGCAAGCACGTTTAAAGATTGAAATCCACCGACTAGCATCTCAAAAGCTGAAAATCTGACATGCAAACATCCAATTAATTAAAACAGATTAGTAAGATAACATAAGCAAAACATATCAAGAGTTTTAGAGGTGCTGGAACAAAGATTTGGACATACATGGCACTGACTTTTAGCAACCAAGCAATCTATTAAAACATTGAACTCGTACTTCAAAGGTTTTTCAGAAGCTTAAAGATTGTCAAAATCCGTAATACAACTTGAACGTCCTTTGCTTTCAACTGCACACCTGGCCCTGTAGTGGCACTGTCTCCCAAACTGGAAGTCAAACTAACATGACGTGTTCTGCATCCGTAAGCATGTGCAACAAGTGTCAAGAGCCACAAGTAAAACTGACTGAGACAAGCAAAAGCAACAAGGAACCCCTGTCATACATTATTTAAGTCTTCCCAAAACACAAACATGCTACAACATGATTCATTGGCTGAAAATCTATTCAGAGCACAGTCCCCATTGATGTTTGTACATTGAGCATGTCTGGCCTGCTGATCATTCAAAGAGCACTCTGGGCATTATGAATATTCAGAGTGGTAGCCAAATGTCACTGAGTTATCCCATAACAATAATGGAGCCTGAAGTCGGCAGACAAGTGGGCACAGAGAGAGGTGAGCTAATAAATGTAGCTGCCTCGCCTTGATTCGTTTGGATGACAAATGTTTTGAGAGACACAGTTCTTCATGGGTTCAGTATATATGACACAATTTTCTTCTTCATGCTGTGCAACAACACCACAACCACAGGCAACACAAACCTTTGAGCTTTTTTTTTTTTTTTTAAACTGAGGTAAAGATTAAACATTGCATCCTGTTGGAAGTATAATTTTACAGTGGCATACGCAGCACCAAAATAAATATAAACAAAACGAGCAAAGATGAAAGAGTGAAATTTTGTGTAGAAGAATGGTTTTGTTGCTAATACTGTACAGTGCAGTGTGTCACACTGTGGGCCAGGATAGACTAAACAGTGTAAGTGGAAGGGCTGGCACGCTTTAGGAACTCCGGCTGAGTTTTCTGAAAATATAATTTATGCCTGACACTCTTTGCTTCTCTGTCGGAGGGAATCTCAACATCGGAGCATTACTGGGAGCTGGCGTCAGCCTAATGACTGGGAGGAATGGGTGTCTGGCAGGACCCGTTGGATGGCACGAACATTAACATAAAGAACCTTAAAAGAGATTTAATGAGATTTTCTGCTTTTTAGGTGGGTAAAATGACAAGGACACAGTCATCCATACAGGAAAATCCAGATGTACTGGAGTTATTCTGGCAACAAATCAGCTCTGTTTTATAGGCGACTGGAAAACCTCTGACGTGCTTAATTACTCTTGTGAATTTACACACACTGAAATACTTCCACTGAAGCACACACACACACACATCCCCCCCCCCCCCCCACCGCCACCACCAAAAAACAAAAAAACTAACCAAAACACTGTTTTAATAAGAAACAGATGTAAACAGCACCAGAACTACTCATATATTCCATGGTCTTAAGAGCAGTCCGGTTTCAAACATTAGTAACACAGTAAATATAATCAGAGATTCTTCACAGTTGTAGTTTGCCAAGGTTTCCTCCTGGAGTCAGAGAAGATCATTAAATATTAAACCACCACAGCCTGCCATGGGCCAAGCTCTGTTCTTGCAATAACAAGAAACTTGTTTACTTATCCTCATCTTGCAGTTGAGGGCTTAATTTTTATGTTGTTATTTTTGTGCTTACAGGTCTTTTGAAAAATGGGACACTCTAATTGAAAAAGTGCTTCTTTTTGTTTTTTGTTTTTTTCATTTTTTTGCAGATGAAGTCTGTGGGGAGAGGATGTGCCAGGAGACATATGAGTGTCCGTTACGGTGCAATTTGTTGTATTTTAGTTCTATCCATCAGTGGCAGAAGGTAAAATCAATTTATTTTAGTAGAGTACTTTTTTCCACTTTATGCTACTTTATAGTTTAACTTCACGTTGCTTCGAGTTGTTTTTCCCAACTCCATTTACTTGACAGTTGCACTTGTTATTAAAATACAATACATTTTTAAGGATTAAACAAGCAAAGACAGCAAAGACACATTTCCCCCTTCCTGCATGGGTTTGTTTGTTTGTTTAGTTCCAAGCATTTGATCTTATTATTAACTAAGATTATCAATACAATGTGAATAAAATGACTGATGCTTTGATATTATGTTAAATTTGGATTGGTGTTTCTTTTAGAGATTGCTAATGAAGATTTTAAGATAATCACCAGCCCCAAGTCTGGCCTGTCTGGCAATACACCTTTGTACTTTGACAGGCAATAATGAGTCAGTCAAGTGTCCAGTCCAGGTTGTTGTCTTATCATACTTTTAAATAGCTTTCAAAATTAAATCTCACTGATTTAATTTTAATTGGCTGTTGGATGCTGCATTTTGCTTAAATTCCCCCATACATATCAAATACTTTGTACGTGACTCTAATCTTTTTGTATATTTATAATGATTATAATGGTTCAAAGCAAAAAACAAGACATCAGTATTCCTAATGGTGAATTCACTGTGTTTATTTCTTTAATGCGAGACCAATATCAACTAGTGAGTAAGAAAATATTCAATTAAACCAATAATTATATATATAGAAAAAGATTTAATGAATGCATAAAATGAAATTTGAAATTATAAAGTATAAACAGCTACAGGGGCAGCAAAACTAATTCTGATTTGGATGTAAGAGAGCGGGTCAGCTGAAACAGTTCTGGATGCCAATGAAAATAGATTTCGACATCAAAGAAGGTTTCACTGAGCACCAAAATGGATTTCCCTGCAGCGACAGGTAGGAGATGCTAAATTGCATTTTTCCTCATTTTGAGCACAGCATTAATTAGACATAGTGAATAATGAGTCAAATGGATAATTTTTTTTGTGCCAGTGACCAAAGAAAAAAATGAAGTTTGAACTGGAAAACAGTGAAGATAAATGACTATAAGAAGGAAAAGCTGCGATGCATCTAGAGCCCTCGCCATGTTAATACTGTAATACTACTTAAATGGAAATAGCGAAGGGTCAAACGTTCAGCTGCATTTGTATCATAAGCATTTCCCATTTTATCACACTTTAGGTGGCTGTATTTGGCCTCACAGCCTCTTCTCTACAAAGTTAACTTTGTTCTATAACCACGAGCAACATCAATAGATGGAAGATAACACAGAATCGTTGTGTTGCTGGAGAATGAATACTTTAAAAAATTCATCCGATGATTCAGATGAGAAATCTTCTGAATCCTCCCTCCATGTGTTTCTCCATGTTGGGCGTTAAATCTAAGAAGATGTCAAACGCAAAGATGAACTGCTCCATCTAAAGACGTCATATTTATGGTTCTTTAAAAGCACCGCTGCTGTTGTCGGGGTGTATAGAGTTACAGCTCTGCCCTATGAGATCTTTGAAGCCCTCTTAGCTAAATCTGTTTGTATTTTTTATGTCTCGGTGCCAACCTCTATTAGTATCTTGTCACTAAGTGCCCTTGACTCCAGTCAAGCAGCGCGGCGCTTGTTGGTGAGGTCTGGGGTTTACATTTACAGTTTACACCCCCCCAAAAAACACAACTCTGCACAGTGCAGGGCAGATGAAGGATTCAAACTCCTACCATAAGTGACATACAGTTAGTTATTCAAGCTGTGGGAGAAACTGAAGCACCCTCTGACTTCTCTCTCTCTGACTCATCCTCTCCGAAGATAAACATTGCCCGACTTTTATTACTGCCACCTTTACAGTGAGGCAGTCAACAGCATTTGAATATAAATTAGTCTCCTGCTTACTTTAATGATACGGTGTCATACAGTATAATACCCCGGTAAGATTGCATGAAATATTGTTATCATGTCTTGTGTGATGACGGCTCTTAGAATGCTGCCTATAATTCTTCATGCTGCTACATCTGCTCTGTGAAAGACTTGTGTGGGCGGCTGAATCACACAGCGATTATATGTGCAGGTTCATTAAACTATTCAGCCGTACTTTTACATCATTAAATTTCACGACTTTACTTGAGAGTGAAAGGTATCCTCCAAATATTTTTCACAGTGGTATAGGAAGTTTTACTCTCTCCTTCCCAGGGGTTTCCAATGGTAATTTTCTAACTAGAATATCTGCATTATATGACTTATTTCGAAGGCAAAACATTTGTGTTTCAATGCTTTAAAAGATCTAATACATGAAATTGTCAAATTAAGTGAACTTTGTAGATGTTATGCCGCCAACAGTAAATAGAAGAGGTGTAGCAAAGACAGCAATGTTGAAATAATCCTGTTCTGAGAGACTGGCAAAAGTACATAAATTACTGTTATTAATGTTATTATTAGAAAAACGCATAAAAGTGAGAATACACAGAGTAGAAAACAGCAGTAAGTGCGAGTGTGTCAGAAACAGTTTTATGATTATTGTCTGCACTCCACGTCTTAGGGTCCACTCCATCTGAGCTCTACTTGGAGTTGGACGAAGCAGATGAGGAGTACTGTGGCACCCAAACACAGAAAACCTTGCTTGTTGGACCCAGAAAGACGCCCTGTACTTGGCTCAGCAATCCCTCTCCCCCGTAAAAGGGCAGTCAGAACACCTCTCTGGAAAGATTAATGACCATTGATCCCCGGCACAAGCACCAGGCCAGCAGACTACTGTTTTCTTCAATTCTCCATGAGCAGTAAAATCCTCATTACACACTTTCTGAGCCTTGAGGTTTCCCCTCTGCCCAGTGCAGACCGAGCTCAAGGACAGTTGCTAGTTCCTACGTTGTTTGTTTTGTTCAGAGACGTGTGTTGATGTGGTGTGATGTATTTTTATAAACATGTAAAAATCACTGACGTCTGAAAGACATTATTTAAAAGAGACGTGCTAAAAAAGAAAAGACCCCCACACACACACACACACACACACCCAACCTCATCTGCAGATGAAACAAGAAGCCTGTATAATCACCTGTGTGTATAGAGAAGTTGTTCCTCATCTCTGCCTCTTTCTGCATGACCCTCATAATCAGATGAGCAGTTCAAAAGCACAGGGGGCAGGGAGGTCACTGCCGAAATGAGGCCTAAGCAGCAAATTACCATTTGGCTGGAATATTCTTCAGATAAATCAGTTCCTCACTCTTTTGGATTCTGTACGCAACTGTCTGACTTTTGGCCCCAAACATTGTGTTTGATGTTGGGAAAGGGTTTGAAATGGGAGTGATTAAAATCTAGTCACAATGGGCTTTGTACATTGAAAGCAGGTTTGTTTTTTATGTGTAGAAATCATTCGTCTTTTTTAGTTAGATCGATGTTAATTGACAACCTCCATTCAAAATCAATATCTGACTAACAAGGAGCTTAAAATGTGGTGAAAGTGACTAATAAATGATATCGTTGCAAGTTGTCTCATTTCCCTCACACTACGAGACAATTATAATAATAATATCCTCTCCAGCAGGGATTCTGTACAATGATCTTGATAAAAGGTTGTTATTGTCAGTATAGTCTGTCTCACTAAATTATTCTACCACAAGTCAAGAAAGCATGGAAGTTATAGGCTTTTTAGCTCACTAGGCCTAATGAGCAAATCAGCAGACATGAAATGAATATGCCATGTTTAACAGTTTGAGCTGATCTGTTCGTGTTAAATTTCCACTGTTTGCCTCCTATTGAAGCTTTGAGCTCTTTCCATGAGATTAAAAAAACAAAACACAAAGAAAACACTCGACCTCTGCAGTGCAAAATAAAACTAAAAGGAAAGATAACCAAACCAAATTTAGACTTCATGTCTAGTATGATGCTTGTACCAATTTTAAAGTCTGAGGAGCCACTTATCCAGAGATAAATTACTTCTTCTAAAATGACTGAGCACACACACACCGGTAAAGAAGCATAAATAACTGGAACAATAGTATTATCCTTTAAATTGCATTTTGTTGTGAAAGACAGGACTAAAAAGGGAGCAAATGTAAATATTTGATAGATTCCTCTCAAAAATCCAATACACAAGATATATGAAATGTTATTACTGAAGTATGTTTGCATTAAATATATGGACTACACTGAAGTATCTACTGTATTACACACCCCCATCACAAGACAAGAACATCAATTCTGTAAAAATTTGAAGCGCTACATTTATCACATCTGGTCCCGATGTCTCAAAAATTCTTGGTTTCCACATCAGTCCATGTTGAAAAATGAGGATTGACGTCAGTGAAAGTAATTATTTATCTGGTCTGGCCCAGGTTAAGTTCTACCTTTCATTCTTGTGTTTGTTGAAATGATTAGATTTTAAAATGCAGCATATGGTCAAACACTAAGAAGCACTGGCTAGTTGTTGAGCTTGACAATTCTCTGATTAGCAGTAAACTTCTCACACGATTTTGTTAAAATAGCAAGGTTGAAAAGAATCACTGTATCAAATACAGCTCAAAATCTGTATGTATCTGGCATTCGTCTCCACATACTGGCTTTCTATTGGGTCTGCCATTATTTTGTTTATAGTTTCGCCCAAAGAATAAAAATATGAGTCCCAAATTTGGCTGTGATATCTATTTGGTGTTGAATGCTCATTAGACTGAATTTCAGTCCCCATCATTGATAGATCAGATTGCACACTTAAATCATATAAACCATTAGATGTTAAATTCACCTACCTCACGTTTAAATGTAACATTCAAGACTTAAAAGATTAAATATATATATATATATATTGCCCATTAAGTCTTCAGGGAAGATAAACTTTTTGGCAACTCTTTGAAATCTTTTAGTTTCAAAGGCTCACTCTGTCACCAAGAAGCAGATGTGAAATTACCGTCACTTGTCTAACCGAGTAGGTTTTTCTGAAAGCTATTGATCTAGAAGTGTAGCACAGCTGACCTTTGATTTCCTTTGTTCGTTTAAGAGCAGGTCAAGGGGTAGCAAGAGCAAACTCAATACGCTTTGCTTAAACTAGATTAAAATATACACCGTATACATCTACCCCACTTCCTTTAATTTTGACTGAGTGATCTGTTTATTGTCAAGGATAAAAGCAGCAGCACATATTCTGATGTTGCTGAATTAACAATGTTGTTCTCTTTGCATCCTGATAAATTGATAATACTCATAAATTGACCTACACCGCTGACATCGGTGATCTCCAACTGGTAATGGCGTGTGGATAAGTTGCCCATAAAACCAGCATGAGGAAACATGCTGTCACAGCCGCCCAGTCATTAGGACACAAAACACAGCTAAATGCTCTGACGGACACTAATCAGTCAAGATCAAATTCATTTCAATTAACCAAAAACATCTGCTCTGGCAGCCATTCTGGAGATCCGCCATATGTTTCACAACCTCAAAACGGCAATGACGAGAGATGATCTCGTGCCAAAATGGAGAGAAACAAAACAAAACAAAAACAACATAAAACATCAAAATCTCTGAACGCTGATGATGCTGTTTTATTCACGGTCTTTAACGTATGTGACAAGATCCTTGAGAATGACTTTGAAGGGTCAAAATAAACTGAAGGAGGAATTAGTATGAAATTATATCTTCGAACATATGAACTACCGCTCATGGCTGCCCACTGACAGAGATACTTAATTTTGATATAACTCACAATCTGCTCCACCATACGGATACCTGGCGTTTATGAATGGTTCAGTCCATGCAGACGGGCTAAAAATAACCAGTAAACAAAACTGCGTGTGAATCCCCACTTTGAATCGAAGCTGTCATTTAGATTTCAAGACATATCTCTCTCATATAACAACACTGGAATCAGAGTCATTCATTTAAATGATTGCATTTGTTTCTGTTTTTGTCCCAAGTTAATTAGAAAGTGTTTTATCTCAGGGAGAGAAAAAAAAATCTGCTCTTATTAAGTGGGATAAACAGGGACTGTCAGCACATCTTATGTGTAATACAAATAAGCCTGGCTCCTCAAAGGTGCTGTTGCTCTCTGAAAGGGTTTTCATCCATAGCTGAACAATTTTCTGCTCCTCTGGGATCCTTTGCATCAATTCAATTTATTTCAGTAAATGGACCAATTCATCAGGGAAATTTGGTATGTCATTTGTGTTTTTCATCAAGCGATACCTTCCTCTGCTTTTTTTTATTATTTTTTATTTTTATGAACACAAATGGATGAAACACTTATGCAGACATGTTGAACCTATAGTAAATCTGCATGTGTGGTTATTGTGTGCTGTCAGCGTAAAGGAGAAGCACTAACCGCATCTTTAGAGGTATCGCAATTATTAATATATCCAGGTGTTTACCGCTTGCTTACTCTGAGATAATATTGATTGTTGAGTTAGGTGAGAAAATGAATTTTCTGATGGCGTGTGATAAAGTGGTGTGACTTTAATTGGGTTTACATTTAATTGAATCGGTGAGCAGATGCGTAAAGAAGTCAGGTGAATGATCCAGGCGGTGCAACCTTCCAGATGCCTGTGTGTGACGTGCTCCTCCTTGTTGGTCCTCACTGACGAGCCCGTGTCATCCCTGTGACATTTGCACAGCCTTCGCATTTCATCAGGGCCGTAATTAATCATTGTTGAGACAATGTAGAACACCACGGATGCCTCGGCGCTGAAGGGGAGAGTGAGTGCTGCCAGGGGCCTCCTTGGCATGCACCAGGGTGCGACAGGCAAATTGTTGCCATGGTGATGGCTCTGCCTCATAGAGGACCATCATCCTTCTGTGACGTTTTCTGGCACCATGGGTTACAACCCTTAACCTGGGACCCATGCTCCATGTCCACGGGAAATTATGGTAAACAAACCCTTTCACAAATAATTAACCGCAAGAAATAAGAATGCTGAAAAAAACGACACGCTTTGTTGAATATATTAATTTTTTCGTATTTTCTAATTTAAAGAAAAGGGAACGAAAAAAAGGGAGAATTTCATGATGTGCATGTTTGTGTAACCCTTTCTTTACCTTTACCATAGGCAGGGCCCTGTGTTCATTACTTTTATTTCCCCCTTGTGTTTTTTAATTAAGCCCTTTAAAATCAGTGACTCAAAATTAAACTCTTTTCCTTTTTACCTGGACTTCTTACCGTAAAGTATGAATTATAACTTCTAGATATCACAAACAACTTCTCTCACATTAGATACATTTATTAACTAAAACGAAAATAACGACCCTCTCAGAGGAGATACTTTCACAACTTTTAAATGAACTTTACTCTTTTAACAAATTTTATTTCAGTATAATGAAATATTTCCTGTGTTTTTAATTCAACCTATAACACACATATCTATGAAATGCCTTTTGTTTAACAGTGAAATATAATAGGTTAGACTAATGGGCCCACACACTCACACTCTCACACAAGCCGGCAAAAATGTCAAATAAAGACAATAACCCCACGTTGCAGGCCTGTAGGAACTCGGGATCGTAGAGGCCAAAACAGGTAGCCGCTTCACTCTAGCCGAGCAAAACCAATGGCGAATACTCACAGTTTATAGCAGAGTTCGAGTCACAGTGTCTGTAGCGTGGCGGGAAGTGAATGACGAGCAGAAACACTAGCCGAGTTGAAGCAGTAGCCGAGCTGAAAACTCGCAGGTTGCATGCTCCAGATCCACCAACCAGGCAGACCAAACCGTCTCGCTCCCTCCACTAGTGGTCCTTCGCTGACATGAAGAAAAATGTCCTTTCTCCCTCGGGAAACAGACACGGCCGCAGGTGGACTCCTAAAGCTCCTCCCGAAGACGAACTTTTGCAGCTAGCAGGAGAAAAACCTTTTTTCCTCCGGCGCTTCACATGAACAATTGTCTCTCAGTTTTAGACTCTATTTTCTATAGCCTCACTGTTACGACAACTCCAAAACTTATATTTTTACAACTCTTTTTACATCCCGCTTCTTCTTTTTCTGCCGCTACAGCTCTCCTCCTGCTCCTCGTCTCCTTTTTTTTTTTTTCCCGCCCCTTTTCCAATTACAACACAGCAAAATCACATGACTTTACAAACAGCCAATCATATTTAAAATAAAATAAACAAGGTAAGTGGTGCTCTCTCCCCCACAAGGTAACACACAGAAACACATGTATTTGCTCTGCAACCTATCTATTTAAAGTGATACACTCATTCTTCATATCAAACTCAACACCTCAAACAAAATACACTCATCTTGAAACACAATATGAACTTTTACCATCTCAAATTATTATTACAATAAAGCCAGGGGGTATTAAAACAACCTAGGGCTACATCCTCCCCCATTTAAACGTCTGAATGTCCTCATTAGACTTATCAACCATACTTTTAAATACTAGAATTATGTGTATGACTACCAAAATGGATTTTAGGAGTAGTGTGGAAAAGTTACGTGTAGTGTTCCAATTAGTTTATGTATCAAAGCTAATTTGAATCACCATGCCTTTATAAGTTATAGTCACAGGTCTGTCTGTAGGCTCTCCAAGTCGGTCATAGCTGAGGCGTAGAACAGGTTTCACCTCTCTTCTAGCACGGAAGTCAAGGGAGGAATCAACACTCACAGCCGAGGTGCTAGGTACAGGGACGTCTCCCTCTCCTAGCTCTGTGTCCACCACAGAGTCTCGTAGTGAAGGTGAACATTCTCTCAATTGCTCTGTTGCTTCCTGAGATTCAACTATAGTGTCCTCCTCTGCAGGTAACTCATGAATACTGGAATCAGCACTAACAGCAGTGTCTTGTGAGACTACAACATCTCTTTGCTCAAATTCCAGACCTTGCGTCCCCAGGCAGTTATCAAGCGTCCACTGGGGCAAGTAATATCCTTCTTCTCCTTCAGACTCTGAATTCCAGTCCTCTGGACTGAGAGGCTCTGATCTTTGTGTCTGACTTTCACTGTCCTTACTTGCTTTCTGTGCCCGAGTCACTGGTTTACTCATTTGTGCTTTCCTCTCGGGTAGAGTGGACATCCTCACTAAGTAACCAATAGGCAGCAAGTGGTCTCTATGCATAGTCTTCACAATGCCTGTCCCCCTCTCTGGTTTTACACGATACACAGGGAGATTGGGTAACTGGGCCAGGACTACATAGGGGAGTGAATTCCATCTGTCCTGCAGCTTGTGTTTTCCGGTGATGCCAAGATTCCGAACCAGAACTCGATCACCTTTCTCCAGGATCTGATTTCTGACTCTCATATCATACAGTCTCTTATTTCGTTCATGGTTTTTGGAAGCTGCATCAACTGCTAGCTGGTAAGCTTTCCTTAGTTCTTCTCTCATGTTAGCCACATAGCGGTGATGCTGTAGACCATCAACATCCTCTGATCCAACACCAAAGCACAAGTCGACTGGAAGTCTGGCCTCTCTGCCATACATTAGAAAATAGGGCGAGTACCCTGTGGCGTCATTTCTTGTGCTGTTATAAGCATGCACTAGCAAGCTTACATGTTGGCTCCATTTTGACTTCTTGGCTGGATCAAGGGTCCCTAGCATGGACAATAAAGTTCGATTGAATCTTTCAGGCTGAGGGTCACCCTGAGGATGATATGGCGAGGTTCTTGATTTGCGGATGCCAAGCATAGTTAAGAGCTCTTTTATGACCTTACTCTCGAAATCCCGACCTTGATCGGAGTGGATGCGAGCTGGCAGTCCATAGTGTACAAAGAACTTTTCAACAAGGACTTTTGCTACAGTTAGAGCTTTCTGATCTTTTGTAGGAAATGCCTGAGCATACCTAGTGTAATGATCAGTGACGACCAGCACATTTGCTATGCCCTTGGAATCAGGCTCGATGGCAAGAAAGTCCATACAGAGCAAATCTAAAGGACCAGTACTTGTAATTCGCTGTAAAGGGGCAGCTCTTTTTGGGATTGACTTCCTTGCTACACACCTTCCACAGTTCTGGATGTACATGGCAATGTCCGAGGCCATTTTAGGCCAATAAAAACGGTCCTTGATAAGCTCTGTGGTTCGCTCCATGCCGAGATGACCAATGTCATCATGCATGGCCCTAAAAACCATAGGTCGGTATTGCGCAGGCAAAACCAGCTGGCTCACATCTTTTCCTAATGATCTTTTAATGACTCTAAATAAGAGGCCACGCTTTAACTTGAGTTTAGCGCCTTCTCTTAACATCAGAGAAACATTGGAGTTTGAATGTTTTGAGGATAGAACATCTGTGCCCTTCTCGATTTGCACCTTTACCACACTAATGTCCGGGTCTGAGTTCTGCGCCGCTATCAGCTCTTTGATGGACAGCTGTTCAAGCGGACTTATTTCTATTTGAGTGAGGTAGGCATAGGTATCCGGAATGGCTTCAGGGGAAACACCCAGCTGGTCAACACATCTAATGGTGTGCTCGTATGTGTCACTCACATTAACCAGACGACAAAGAGCTTTGACTCCCGAGGGTGGGATATCTACCCATCCATCCTCGGTCTCCCGCTGATGTCTTGAGAGCAAGTCAGCATCAATATTTTCACGACCCGGCTTGTACTGAACACTGAAGTTATAAGTGGAGAGATCAGCTAGCCACCGGTATCCCACAGCATTAAGCCTGGCGGTTGTCAATACATAAGTGAGCGGATTATTATCTGTGCGTACTGTGAATTGGGCCCCATACAAGTAGTCATGAAACTTATTGACTATTGCCCATTTCAATGCTAGATATTCTAGCTGATGAATAGGATAGTTGCGCTCAGATGGGCTCAATTTGCGGCTGGCGAAGGCAACTGGGCGTAGCCCTTCCGGATATTCTTGGTTCAGCACTGCCCCAAGCCCGTTTAGACTTGCATCGACATGCAGAACGTAGGGCTTGGTTGGATCTGCAAAAGCCAGGACTGGTGCGTTTGTAAGTTTCTCAATGATTAGGTGGAAAGCATCATCACACTCAGAGTTCCAGCGTTCTTTGAACGGCTCAGAAACTCTGAAATAGTTTTTCTGGTTGATATCTTTCTTTTTTTGTTGCGTGGGGGGGTATCCTTTGGTTAGTTCTGTAAGTGGGCGGACTATTGCAGAGTAATTCTGAATGAACCGTCGATAGTATCCACAGAAACCCAGAAAGGACTGTAGGGACTTAAGGTCCGCTGGTTTTTTCCACTGGGTGACTGCGCATACTTTCTCAGGATCTGTCGCCACACCAGAGGCAGAGACTATGTGTCCTAAAAACTTAACCTGGGGTTGGCAAAGGAGGCACTTGTCAATGGAAAGCTTGAGACCAAATTCCTCCAACCGATCCAGGACCTTGAGGAGGCGTTCCTCATGCTCCTCCAGTGTTTTTCCAAACACTATGAGGTCATCAAGGTACACAAGAACCTGCATCAGGTTCATGTCCCCAACAGCTTTCTCCATTAACCTCTGGAAGGTTGCTGGAGCACCCGTGATACCTTGAGGCATTCTCTCAAACTGGAAAAAACCCAGGGGACAAAGGAAAGCTGTTTTTTCCTTGTCTTCTTCAGCCATTTCCACCTGGTAGTAACCGCTTCTCAAATCCAGCACAGAGAACCATTTGCTCCCTGTTAGACAGTCAAGCACATCATCTATACGCGGCATAGTGTACTGGTCTGGAATGGTTCGTGAATTCAACAGTCGATAGTCAATGCACATTCTCACCTTGCCATTCTTTTTTCGTACAATGACAATAGGAGATGCATACGGACTACGTGATTCTTGGATTATGCCGGCGGCCAGGAGTTCTTGTAGATGACATCGAACATCCTCAATGTCACCTGGCGCAATTCTGCGAGATCTCTCTCTGAATGGACGAGGATCTCTTAATCGAATGCTATGTGTGACACCTTTTGCTAGACCCACATCCCACTCCTCCAGCGAGAAGACATTAACTCTTTCCGCAAGCTTTGTGGCCAACCGAGTCTTATATGCTTCAGGGATGGGTGACTCTCCAAAACTGAAAAGCTTGGGGTCAATGGACTTTGTGTGAGTCGAGTTCTTCTTTAATTCAGTGACACTGTCCACAAGGTACACTTGAGCAAGCACCGTTCCAGAGGGGAGAGTTGTCTCTTTTTCAGTTTCATTCCTCAGCAGTAATGAGAAACCATTGACGTCCATGGCAGAAGGTGGCAGCACAACCGGCGGCACTAGCACACCGTTGGGAAGGCCTGTTGTTTCATCAGCCTCCACCATGAGAATACTCTTTCCCATAGGATGATACTGCTCCACTTTGCATGTGGCATAGTGCACACCCCCGGGTGGGATTGTGAGAGGCCCAGGTCCTTGCCACTTGACTTGACCAACAACGCCCGCTGAGGAGGTTAAAGATGATGGGGGCTTTTCTGTTGGGAGAGTGTTTATTCTCAGAGTGTGCACACAGCCTTGGTCAATTTCATCACAATGTTTTTGTAAGGCACGTAATTTCTTACAGTTGGTGCCAATAATGACAGGAACTGGATCGGGGCTCTGTGGATCTGGGCATATTAAAGCCAACACGGAGACCTTCTCTTCCACTCCCCTAGATTTAAGGGGGAGCTCCAGCTCAACTGCCACATAACCTTTGTAGGGGTAATTGTCATTACTCAAACCCCATATAGCGAGGTTTGTGAGTGGCTGGATGGGGACATGGGAGAGGAACTGGGAATACCAGCTCTCAAATATGATTGTGACTCTAGAGCCACTATCTAAGAGGACTCTGCTTGGTTGTCCCTCAATTTTCACTGTAGTCATCTGAGCTGGACCAACCAGCCCTTCTGGTAAGCCACTCAATTGAGAAGTGTCAACTGAACCTTTCCTGATTGAAACAACCTCCTTGGCTTCAGCTGAACCTTTCGGTGTCCCTTTTTCCTCCTTACTTTTACGAAGAGCACTGAGTAATTTCTGAATTACTTTGGAGTGGTTCTCAGGAGCCATGCAGCGTGTGGCAATGTGACCATCTCCTCCACATCTATAGCAAAAGTAGCTTTCTGAGTCTTTTGTTGCATTAGGTTTTTCTGCTCTGCTGGCTCTCCCATTTTTGTGTTTAGGATCAGCTGTCCCTGAACTGTGAGACACAGACAATACAGTCAACTGGTGTTGCAACTGTTGCACCTGCTGCCTTAACATCTGCACCTCTCCAGAGTCGGTTTTGGAGTCTGCAGCTTTCTTATTTGAGTGTGACTTTAACTCAGTGGATGCCTCTTGCTGCTTGTTCCTTAACCCACCAAGTTCAGCACGTAGCTCTTTGACTTCTGCTTTTAGGGTTTGGATGTCAGTAGCTTTGGGTGTCATTTCTTCACAGGTTTTTACCTGTCTTACTGTGGTGTTTAGCTTGCGTCGTGCAATCTCATATTCTTCCTCCTCACGAATCTCACTTAGTAGCTTTAAGAATGTGGGGGGTTTCTCTTTCCGTTCTCTCAGTCTCAGATTTAATAGCATTATATCTGATTCTGTAGTACCTCTGATGACTTGGTCAATGCGTGCGCGGTCTGCTCTCTGGGGAAGAAGACCTCCTTTTTGTACTACTTTTGTCAGTGAGCGTTCAAGCCTTCTCAGAAAGTCTGACAACTTTTCACTTGGCTGCTGATACATGCTCCTGAAAGCAAAGTACAAATCTTCACCAGACTCAGGTGTTCCAAAAGCACTTTCTAAAGCCTCAATACAGCATTCTGGACCAAAATCTGGGTCGTTTAGCCGAACAGCCTGAATTATTTCCAAAGCCGGTCCCTTTAAGCTCTCAACAATCCTCTTTCGTTTCTCCCTAGCTGAGCAGTCGCACTCCTCAATCATCAGGCGGGCTTGTTCAAGCCAGTGATCAAGACTCTCCTCACCAGCAGGTGTAGGAAGGTTACCAGAGAACATCCGAAGGCGTCGAAATGCATTGTTCTCATTTGTTGGTTTCATGGTCTTTCCAAGCAGGTCTCCTACAGCTCGGATGATAGATTCCGGTGAATTCTCATTTGGAGACTCTGGAGGTATCAAAGCATGAATATCCTTTAGATTTTTTCCCTGAGATGCCATTAGTTTGTTGAGTTTGTCTAGGAAATCATCATCAGGGCTCTCAGGTGCAGTAAAGAGAGTGACTTTCCATGAACCTCCATTTTCTGGTTTCAAATAGGGAGGTATGCTGTCGGGCTTTATATATTCACTGCATTCACAGAGCACTAGGCTGGTGCCTGTCTTCGTGTCACTTAGTTTGTCTTTCACTCTCACTCTTCCGAAAGCCTTCACCATTAGAGCAGCACCTTCAATAGCTGCTTTGTCAGCGTCATTAGGCACATCATGTAATACAAAAGCATGGTTTGAATCTAAACCTGCATCACTGCACCAGCTACTAAACTCAGATGCCAGCTGGGTATCAACAGGAGCGCTCATTGTCAATATTACTTATGTTTATTCTTTCTAGTCAGAAAAATACTACTTTAAAGGGCAAAAATTACAGGGAAATATCCCAGCGGTGCCTCCATTTTATGTAACCCTTTCTTTACCTTTACCATAGGCAGGGCCCTGTGTTCATTACTTTTATTTCCCCCTTGTGTTTTTTAATTAAGCCCTTTAAAATCAGTGACTCAAAATTAAACTCTTTTCCTTTTTACCTGGACTTCTTACCGTAAAGTATGAATTATAACTTCTAGATATCACAAACAACTTCTCTCACATTAGATACATTTATTAACTAAAACGAAAATAACGACCCTCTCAGAGGAGATACTTTCACAACTTTTAAATGAACTTTACTCTTTTAACAAATTTTATTTCAGTATAATGAAATATTTCCTGTGTTTTTAATTCAACCTATAACACACATATCTATGAAATGCCTTTTGTTTAACAGTGAAATATAATAGGTTAGACTAATGGGCCCACACACTCACACTCTCACACAAGCCGGCAAAAATGTCAAATAAAGACAATAACCCCACGTTGCAGGCCTGTAGGAACTCGGGATCGTAGAGGCCAAAACAGGTAGCCGCTTCACTCTAGCCGAGCAAAACCAATGGCGAATACTCACAGTTTATAGCAGAGTTCGAGTCACAGTGTCTGTAGCGTGGCGGGAAGTGAATGACGAGCAGAAACACTAGCCGAGTTGAAGCAGTAGCCGAGCTGAAAACTCGCAGGTTGCATGCTCCAGATCCACCAACCAGGCAGACCAAACCGTCTCGCTCCCTCCACTAGTGGTCCTTCGCTGACATGAAGAAAAATGTCCTTTCTCCCTCGGGAAACAGACACGGCCGCAGGTGGACTCCTAAAGCTCCTCCCGAAGACGAACTTTTGCAGCTAGCAGGAGAAAAACCTTTTTTCCTCCGGCGCTTCACATGAACAATTGTCTCTCAGTTTTAGACTCTATTTTCTATAGCCTCACTGTTACGACAACTCCAAAACTTATATTTTTACAACTCTTTTTACATCCCGCTTCTTCTTTTTCTGCCGCTACAGCTCTCCTCCTGCTCCTCGTCTCCTTTTTTTTTTTTCCCGCCCCTTTTCCAATTACAACACAGCAAAATCACATGACTTTACAAACAGCCAATCATATTTAAAATAAAATAAACAAGGTAAGTGGTGCTCTCTCCCCCACAAGGTAACACACAGAAACACATGTATTTGCTCTGCAACCTATCTATTTAAAGTGATACACTCATTCTTCATATCAAACTCAACACCTCAAACAAAATACACTCATCTTGAAACACAATATGAACTTTTACCATCTCAAATTATTATTACAATAAAGCCAGGGGGTATTAAAACAACCTAGGGCTACATCTGTATACACTCAGACATACGCAAATACATCTACATGGACACAGCTATGTACCAGCAGGGGGGAAAAGTTTGACTTCTACGTTCAAAGACAATTATTGGCGTAATTTACATTTTCATTATAGCCACCCACACTCACAGAAACAGTCAAATTTAACTGATAGTAGTTGATTTAAAACTTCATTTCATTTCTCTTATCAGACAATTATAAAATGCTAAACGTTCACTTAATTGTTCTAATTTTATGATCGTGAAGACAAAATCACCATACACAGAAATGAAAGAAGATTGCACAATGACTGCGACGGTATTTACATGTGAATGATCGCTGAAAGCAAGTTAGAAGACAGAATAGCTTTCTTTTCAATTTTTCACACAGAACACCGACTACCAAACTGCAGCTTTCAGTGTCTGCCACCAACTCAACAGAGCAGATACAGTTTCTGGCCATTTCTGATGAGCCTCTCCTAAAAAGGGAAAGTTTGTCGGAAAAATTCCTGAACACTATGGCCAATGGGGAAACCCGAACACAGTCACATGTCTTTCAGCTGAGCAGCGGCAGAAAAGCAGTCGCCTAATGCCAACTCAGACATTAGCTTGTCTTGTTGTTCAGCGACATTACAGTTTTCTCTGCACATCCTTCTCTTTTCTGTGAAAAGAGACACAAATGTTTCCTCACATATGCTTGTTGCTGTTATCCACACAGTAGCTTAAACCGAGTATCCGCTCAGTGAAAAGCACATCGTAGATTCACATTGTAAAAAACAGCACAGTGTTTTGGTGAAGGTTGTGTTGCTCTCATGTTATGTTGTGTTTTCCTCTGAAATCTAAAGCTAAAAAAAAAACAAAACAAAACAAAATCGCAAACACTCACAAAATCAGATATTCTTAAGTAAAGTACCTAAGAATTATATTTAGGTAAAATACTTGAATAAACATTCTTGCCACCTTTGGTGCCTTGTCAGGCATTTAAAGCCTCGTGTACAAGGCATGAAAAGGAAACACAGCCTGCAGGCAGGAACAACGGCTGAAAGGGAGCCAGATGTGTCCCGGACTTTCAGGGTGTATTAAGCGTAGAAGTACAGATAACCTACTTCAGGTCTGTCAGCTGTACACACATTCTTCAGAACGTCACTATAAATAAATCAAAGATGTAACAGCATCCTTCCTCTTTGGCGTATCATTATTTCATGAAAGTTACAAGCCATAATGTATAGAGGCTCTGTGTGCACCTCATTCAGTTCTACCTCATATAAACCGATAGCAAAATCTGGTGGCTTTTGTTTACACCAAAGTTCAGCGTTATCGCCAGCTTGTCATGTTGGTATGGTGACCTTTTAACGTGTTGCCCCAGTGTGTTTGTGAGGGTGCTCTTCATCAGGGGAAAATAATGAAAATGGAGGTGCCAGCTTGCCAGCTTTTAATGTTAATTGGCAGTGATTTGTAGAAAAAAGTGGCTCAAGTCCAGGACAAAGCTGCTTCAGACGACATTGCATTAGAGGAGGGTTGCTGTCACCAAATAACCTTTATAAAATAAAGGAGGGTTTTCGGCGAGATGAATACTCACTCCCACTTTGTGGGAGCATATAAAATACAGAAAATCATAACTGCCCAAGTCAACCAAACAGGTGAGGTCAGATTATTATCAAAGCTGCTGAACCTGAAAGTTTATACAGTGTGCTGTATGTGCTCGAGGGGGAAGACACTGACAGTTCAAGGCCTTTGAATCTGCAAGAAAACAGAACGCTCCTTAGAAATGCATCTGCAAGCACCGGAATTATTAACATTTAGGTATGCTTACATGACAGTATTTAATCAAAGTAAGCAAAAAAGGCTGAAGCAGTGCAGTGTAGATGGACGCTCACATCCACACTTTTATTAACTCATTTACAATTCATGTCAAGTCACTGCCACCTACCCCCACGCTAGTGCGTGACCCCCTCTGCCTTTTGGGGAGGGAGAGAGAGATTCAGTCAGAAGAACGAGGAGAAGAAGAAACAAAAAAAAAAAAAAAAAACACACCTGCACAACTTAAATCTGACCTTCACGTTAGTGATGGGAAGTTTGGATCTTTCTACTGATGAACGAATCTTTTTTCAAGTCATTTGTTCATTTCGTTCGTTGGAACCAGTGTGGCGCTGTAGCCGCCATTTTAGTAATGGCTGAAAAAGCACCGAAGAGCAACATGGTTGGCTTGACTTGGCATTTAATACATAAATCAGCTTTTTTCCGGGGGGGGGGCGGGGCTCTGTCGGCTGCCTGCAGGTGGGCGGCTAGCTACACTAGCATAACCCTAACCCCGGGCTAGCTTATGTGCGGAGCCGCGACTCTAACTCACTAATTCTCTCCTCCATTTTTTGCCATCATCCTGAATCTATAACAAGAAGTACCATCATAAAAGGAGGCGGAGGAGGAACCAGACATGGACAGGACAGGAGAGGAGACAGACAGCTAGAGGAAATTACTCATCGTTTAGTTAGATTAGCAGAGCAACAGAATCATCTGAACAGTTTATGGAAAGAGAAACGAATTCTTAAGTATAAGTTTGATAACAATTTACTGTCTGTCCATCAACACAAGGTAACACACAGCACAACCACCAGAGAATAAGAAGGTTGCGGGTTAGATTCCCGGCCTGGGCAGCCGAACAAGCCAAAATTGTAGTGTGAGCAATGGACTGGGCTACAGCGGAAAATGGATTATGATATGGATTATCTGATACCCGGACCAGACCTCCAGCAACTGCACCCCTTGACGGACCAGACCCCTCCACAGAGACTAGAGACTAGACCAGACCACTAGAGACCCCACCAGAGACCGGACCCCCCTCACACCCAACTGGACCCCTCCAGAGACTAGAGATCAGACCACCCCCACCCCTCCTGAGACTTGATCCCTCCACAGATGGGTGAAGAACATTTTCTGACCTCATCTCAACAGAACATGTAAGAGTACACAACGAGAAAGTTAACTTGTGTTGTTATTTTGTCACAGACAGAATCGGCAGCAGAAATGTTAAATGGCCAACCAGTTACAGGTAAGAAAATGCTCACATGAATAATATGTGTAACATGATTTCAGTCCTGACAAAGCGGTCTTCTCTTGCTGATATGGGTGAATGTTCTGTCAGCTTTTGCCAGACAGTGACCGACAGTTATAGCAAATCTTTGAGCTGATGCAGCTTCATCCATATATGCTGGAATTGAAGTTAAGTGAAATCGACAAAGTTAAAAATGTGCCACATAGTTTTGGCACATGAGTGACAAGCCGTGCTGTACTTCTGCATGATTCGATGTGACCAGTCGGCTAACAGCCACAGAGACACACAGTGAGCCTCTGACTGTGAAATACAATTGAAACAGATGATGTCAACCAATTAAAGCAAAGCACTCTTCTTGTACGAAGATTGTTCTCTGGTTTCTATTTGCCATGCCTTTTTAAGTTAAACGTGGGATTAGTTACATACTGTTGCTGACTGTGTAACAATTCATAAAAAACACTTTAAAGGCCATTTTATGAAATTATTATTTCATACCTCCAAGTTCAAAGTGTTTAGTTTTTATTCTTTATCGTGTGTTCTACCTTTGATTTGCTGTGCAGCGGACATTTCAGCTGATTTTCTCCTCAGCAGCTCTGGAGCAGAATCAAATCCTCAAGCTCTCAGTTGTGAAGGCTTTGGGTTTTGTCTCGTCTTCAAAACAGCTTTTGTAACCAGCAACCTTGATTTTCCGAGAAGCTGTTGCTCGTTGGCACAGTGGCAGTTGAGAAACTGAGTCAGTCGGACAGTCTATCCCCTCCGGCCCCTCAAGAAAGTCTGCTGGTTTGATGGATGAAAATTGAAAGGCAAATCAATAGAGATCACAGCTTAAATGAAGAGTGATTTTAATTGACTTACTGTTATTGACATGTTCTTCCCTCAGCTCCCTCGACTTGCTCTGGGGCCACGGGAGAGCCTGCGCTGTGGCTCCAGCAAATGAAGATTTGCTGATCTTCATTCATTCATCATCAGCTGCTCTCTGAATGAAATGACACCTAACGAGGGGTGACAATAGAAATTCAGATAAACGTTTATTAGGGGCATTTTCATAAGCCTGTGTCTGCCTGTGGTACATCAATATACAGGGGCTGCAAAGAGATTGACAAACACGCTTGAGATGACAGATTCTCACAAATCAACTCCTGAGTTTTGGGTATGCTTCCCCTGTCTGCCTGTGGAAAAGAAAGGAACTCACAGTTACCCTCTACAACAACCCGAGTTGGCAAATAGCCTTCTTCAAGCATACAGTAATATGTTGTTCTCATTGATATGAAACATTATAAAAATCAAGGTGAAAGATAAAAACACAAACATTCCTCTGGTGGTTTTATGAAATTATAAGAAATGGCTTTGACAGTCAACACTCTCCCACAGATCCTAATAAATTCTCAAAATGTGCTGAGAAAGTCTCTTTTGCATAAAGAGGTGGGAGCTTCAACATTCTCAAAAACTTAACTCAAGTGGGAGAGAAGATGGAGAGAGTTACTGGTTTCATATTTACTGTCTGCCACAGCCACAGGCATTTTAAAACCCAGCATTTGGGTAATTTATAGATTTACCAAATGCTAATGCTAATGAAACTGAATCCCAGTTATTATAATATGCTGGATAAACACCATTTGTATATTGGCGCCAATGAAATGAGAAATGAAATACACAAAATATGTGGACATTCATCTATTGACAAATTAGTTGAAAATGTTTTTGCCTCAGATGTTACTGACGTGTATTTTTTGTATTGTCCTTCGAACACAACAGCTCGTTTGCGTCAGATTGTGCTTGTTTTCTGCCATACACCCGTCAGACATTTCTAAACATGAAGGGATAAATACGTCAGTTCAGTTACCTTCACTGGATTATTTGTAGAGATAATATTGAAATCAAATGGGCGAGAGCGTCACGATTCCTCCTTTTCTGAAATCTTCAGTAAAGTATGCAAATGCTGCACATAATTATGAAACAAAACCTGAAACATAGCAGCAGCAGGGACCGCCTGTAAGATTAACACAGAGGACCCCTCTCCTTATTGCGTTAGGGCTGCCTGAACAGGCCATTTTAATAATGCATACTCACTCATGCATATTCTCAGTGCTGTGTCAAGTACAGTGGAATTAAACAAGTTTATCATAGAAAGAATGACATGTTCCGTATCAGCCTTTCTCACTGAGCGGCCAGCAAATGACGATTCCGCTTTTTGCCTTTCATGAAGATACTGAAATAAGACAGTTATCAGCAGTCACTGAGAATTTATCATTTCCTACACGGGCCAGTTATCTACAGGCCGTAATAATTAAAGAAGCGCTTCGATTCTCGGGCAGTTTTTACTGCGGATGACCTGGAGTTCTGCAGCTGAGGGGAGTACTCAGATCAACATTACGTTATAATAAACATTTGTCATTCTCTGCCACCTGTGGTCTCGCAGTCTAAACAGTTGCAATAGACCAGTTTTGGGATGGTGTAAATCAGTGTGGGTTTCTGGGAATTGAAGTCATTGCAAGTAACTTCTCTTCAGACGACGGATGTCGACTGGGAGCTACCCCCCCCCTCCGCCTTTTTTTTTTTTAATCCCTTTAAATCTTGTGATAAAAAAACACCATAAAATGGCAAAGAGATAGACTTTGTAAAGTCTATTGGTTTTCTGTTCAAAATGGTCTTCAGCTGCTTCCCATACAGAAGTTTTCCTGTAACATATTAATGGTCCCTAACTAAATAACTTTTCTGTGTTCACAAAATAAAATGTTTTCTAAGCTTGATGGATAAACGCATTGATTAATGAGCCAAAATGAAAAGTAACTTTTCAAACAAAAGACAATGTGGTGTATCTCTTTCTCGGGGCAAATAACAGAGATAAATTCATTGTTTGAATCACCGTTCAAGCATAAATCTGACCCTCACACTACCATTAGCAAAACACAGAGTGGCTGGTTACTGAACTCTTCTTTGGCACCAGTAAAACCAGTAAAAATAAGATCTCTACGTTAACTCCAACCAATAATCTCTCATGTCTGAATTGGAAGGGTGAGTGTTTCACTGTGAGCCTGAGTGTGGAAAAAAGAGGAATGAGTGGGAGGGATGGTCAGAGAGAGGAAGACGGATCTTCGTGCAGGATCAGAACTATTGTTAAACCTCTTAAATCACCTGCAGTAAGCGGAGCATAACAGAGCAGCTCGATGGAAGACCGTGCGATTTCTTATTTCATTTTTAATACCCCCAGATCGGATCCATCCAGGACTGTGTTGCAGTAATCCCCTGGCTCGATATCCACCATGCTCAATATGTTAATGTCTCTCACCAAATGGATCATTCGTCAGACAGACTTGGCAGATGGGCTTGCAACTGTTTCAAAAAAGACAGATGTATCAACAACCCTTTTTAAAATCTCTGTGTGCTTTTCATATGTTGAATCACCACCGATACAGCAACAACTGTGCATATTCATGTTGAAATAAAAACCACTCCATTGTTAGTGGGACCGATGAAGTATCCCTGATCCTTTTTACAGACGTATTAAAGATGATTCACAGTGGAGGATGAGCATTACATTGTCACTACCCAGAAGACCAAACATAAAAGAAGCTTTCCTATGTCGGAATTGCCAGAATCATTTCTCTACGTGTTATTTTTCATCCAGATAACGATCTATTTCTCAGTTGCAGAGTGTCCTACTTAGCCTACTTATCTAAGTTAGAGAGAAAAATAATCGTTCGATGTGGGGGGTGCCTCTGAGTCCTGCTAAAACAGCTCTGTCCTCAATTATTATCCCTATCATTTAATGGCTAAAGGCCAATTTTCTCTGTGCTGGAGTTTTTAAAATGATATTTTTACATTTAAGAAACCACTGTGCATCTTTTGTAGTATAACAATGACGGTGAAGGAAGCGTCGAGGGCGAAATCCACCTGCATACCAAATTGATGTTTAGCAAACATTGATTTCAAAGAGCAGCAGACAAAGACTGTTGTCAACGTTTGGATTCAGGCCTCAGAATCTCAATATTGAATAACCCCTGAGCTATTATGATGCTTTTGTATGCAACACATGATTTATTACTGTGCCTTCTGTTGTACCATCAGAGCCACAGAGGACAGCAGGTTCTGAGAGAAACGATGAACATCAACTGCTTCTCTACAATTTTTGTTTTTTAATTTTTTTTTTTTTTTTTGAGAAATCACAAAACTGTTTAATTTGCAAACACACAGATACAAGAAGCTGTTTATGAACAGAATTCTACATCAGTTTGCTTTGTGTGACGATGTGCAATTATTCAAACGTGTAAATGTCCTGAAAAAAATTCAAAAAGCCAGATGTTGTTTACTGTAGCTACTGAAATCAGAGTGTCCAAGTGTCACATGCCTGCTGGGATACAAAGACGCGCTTCATAACTGACTTTGAAAGTTGACAGTAATACTGAACCAGCTGAACATCAAAGAAGCAACACCTTCTTATCCCATGCATCGGATTGACTGATGATGAAGTTTTGTTTGTGCGGCAGAAGTTCAGACTTTGTACTTTCTGCTGTTTATAGGCAAAGAGGTTGGATTTATATGGGAGCACGTTTGAATGTACTTCCCTTGGAAGAAAACTCCTCTGAAAATTGCTGACCCATGGACATCGTGGAATGGGCCTCCACAGCCGCTCTTCTACCGGATGGTTGGAGGATAAAAATAAAAGCCGCACTGAGTGTTTCAGCCAGACGACAAAAAGCTCTCAGAAAACAGGCTTTCATGTGCTCAGGCTGATAGGCTTTTGATGTAAGTAGTAGTCTGAGATTAGGCTCAGAGGATATTGGCCTGGCCTTCAGAGGAAGTGAGAGGAAGAGAGTCAAATTTTTCCACATTTGGCAAAAACATAAATTGTGGACAGCATCATTGTCACATCAGGTTATTAAAATATTTGTATAATAATATTATAATATAATAATTGTATACCATTGATTGTATGTGCACTAACTTCACCCATCATTTTAAATGGAATACATAATTCTCCATCCAATTCAGAGCCACAGGGAAGACTGATAAAATTTTGAACCGGGGGTCAAATCTTACTCTTGATGAGTATATAGTATCTTATTTGATTATGAAACTCCCCAATTAAATAATTGAATGAAAAGGCCAATAAGAAGCCAAGTCGGGTTGGCTCGCAGAGGGCTTTGACCAATCGAGCCTAAAAGCATTACTACAACTATTTCTGAGTGATTTAACCTTTTTCTGTAGGTCAAGCGTTTTTCATTTTTTCATTTTATCAGACTCCAGCTTCTTGAGCACTGAAGAAGAAACCCTCCCCACATCACAAAACTTAAATCAATGTTTAATGGCTTTTCTTGTTATTTTACATTCTTTCGTCCACACACAGCACCAATTTGAGGTTACCAGGATCCCATTACTCCAGGATCAACAGGAATGCTTTTACATTGTCCAGCCTCTGCTTACGACCCATCCATCTCTCCCAGTGAGAGTGACGGAATAAAACGTCTTTCAAAGTTTTAATTCTTATTTCCCTCATCTTGGCATCTCTATCAGTGACAGGAACAGGACTGGGGAGAGCGAGCGTCTGGCTCCTTGACAGGAGGACACCCATATGCTGCTGTCATGTTCTCTGCCAATTAGGATTAATGGCAGTCATGACACTGCCTTACTCCTTAGCCTCATTCAACCACCCGTAGGATCCTTTTTGACTTTCAACCGTGTCTCTCTACCCTACACAAAAGAAAGAAGCTTGTATGAAGACGGAAAAGGTTGTGGAAATCTCTTAACAGCTTTCTCCCAACACTGCCCAATACTATTGTGGCTTCACAAACCTGTCAGTGTTTGATGTTTGGTCCAGGTTTTTTCACACCAGCACAAAAGGTTGAGTGGATTAAAACTTTCTCGTACGTTTC
Organism: Echeneis naucrates; assembly: GCF_900963305.1. NCBI lineage: Eukaryota > Metazoa > Chordata > Actinopteri > Carangiformes > Echeneidae > Echeneis > Echeneis naucrates. The sequence goes on from NC_042532.1 coordinate 13,851,102, forward strand.
TTTTGATGTCATCTGAAGTTCGTGGCCTTGATCCTGGTGACATGTGAAGGGTGGAGTGCAGTGGTTGTAGTAAACTTTGTTTGTTCGCCCCACAACTTTTCTGGCCTCTCAATAATTAATGAGGTGGCAGTAGTGGGCTGTGTTCTCTGAAGGACAAATTAGAAAGCACAGGTTGAACAAACAAATATAAGCTCACTGAATAGGGCAGATGTAAAGAAGAAAACCTGAGGCATTAATTACTGATTACGTCTCCTAATATGGAATGTTAAGACCCTCAGATCCCATTACCTTTACCCTTGAATCTAAAACACTAATACTCAGAGTTTGTGGAAATGAGATATTCACTCACACCAGTTTGAAACAAGGCCTTTGTGTCCTTAGATCTACCTTATGAAACGCAAGCTAGAGGAGTTTACCCTTTGAAATTAATTAAAGTAATCTCAAGGCTTTCAGATTTTGAAGTCTGACATCCTCTCAGCTTTCTTTTCAGCTTACTTTACATAAAACAGATCTCTGCGCTATCCAGACAAACTCACTACTAGATGAGGAAACCAGTTCATTTTTAGAAGTTATGAACTAAATTAACTGATGCCACTTGGGGAAGAAGCAGAAGAAACTGAAAATGCACTTGTTTTGGCTACAGTTTCGCTAAATTTGGTTGCATTTTTCCACATCCAGCAGACACAACATTAATGTTTAGCAGCTAAATGCTATGATGTGTGGTCATGTTTGTCAGAGCTTTCTTCTTTTGAACAAAACAGTAATATAAAAGAAGACAAAATGCACCATCATGGGATGAATAACAAGCCACAATAATAAATGGCTGTGCCCTCACCCATGCCACGTGTGATTTGACTCAATGTTAATATAAAACACTAATTTGGCTCTCTCTTTTACAAGTACAAAGCCACATATAGTCCGAAAAGAAATCAGATGAGTGCACGAGCGCCTGAGACTGACGTTAGCTTGTTTGAGTGGAAACTGATGATCACCATGCAATCGGAGAAACACGCTGTGATTTGGTAACCAGATGACACAAACAAATTCGACTGACACCTTGATTAATTGTTATGAATGCCGATGCAGGCAGCGACAGTCTGAGTTAGTTAATCTTGAAGCAGAGAGAGGGATGGGAAGTTGGCAATAAAATTATGCACACCAGTGGTTTCAGTTCAGGGGGAATGTTTCCTTTACATTTCCATTTTTATTGCTGTCCATTCCAGGTCATTTCATGTGCAAAGCAACATCCAGCCTAAACTAATTTATTGGCATATGTTTCACTTTGTAAACATTCCCATTAGCTGCCAAACACATCAACATAATGAAATATTGTTTAAAGGAAAATCCATTTCCAAACTCATATTTAATTTAACAGTATAAACTTGTGTGAGCATCTAAATATGGCATCAAAATGTCTCAATATTTACAACTGACAATTTCTTTCTTCAAAACAAATCTGAAAAATAAATGTGACAATTGGCAAATGCCAAAAAACGTGATGAAATCTTGAGCAAGCTGGAACCCCAAACATCATAACAAAATATTTTAAGATGCAACATTTATTATGTCCTCTTTACTGGAAAGCTGTATCACAACCAGAACACCAAAGGCCCAAATGTGAATTGATGAATAACTATAAATATTCAAGCAATGAAAGAGGCTGTTTCTCTAAATGAGAAATGTGTGGCACGGCCTGGGTGACTCACTTCTTCTCAAACACAGACAGATAAGTCTCTCCGCTTGAGGTTCAGAACACAGAGAGCTGGTGTCCTTCCCTCTGGCTGACGTGAAGTGAGAAAATGGGATTGGAGGGAGGGGACTGGCTGGGACGGCTGACTCTTGGAGGGTTCGTCATCCTGGTGTCGGATTGCACAGTGAATGTCCTGGAGGTTATTCATCTTTGATCAGTGTATCCATTACGTTCTCCGGCTGCTGACACTGATGTGTTGCATGTCCGAGGGCGAGATAAGAAAGTCCTGTACTGCAAATGTACATGATGGGGAAATGCAATGTGTGTTTGTGGGGAAAAAAAAAAAACATATATATATATATATATATATATATTGGAGGTGGTAGACATAAGCATGCACACAAACATATGCATTCACCTCATGCATGAAAACACAGAACTTGTGAAATATCCCTCTTTTTCGCACACTTAAAATGGCTGCTTAGCTTTGATCAACAAGACATTCTGTGTCTTTTTATTAAACTTAAATATGAGTTAGCCTTTCAGGACTGCCAACAGAACAGATGGCTTAAATATCAAGCTATAGTCTGTTACAAACTTCACTTCTATTTCACTGTGTAGTCTTCGTAAAGAAAATACTTTTGCCAACAGCATGTAAAGGCCTCCTCAAAACATTTTTCAAAACAAGGCCATATGGAAAATTAGACTGTGTGAAGTAAAACCCAGAAACGTCTGCCACAGTAGCAACATTTTAATCTTCTTTCCTTTGCGGTGGCATTTCTTTTTAAACATTCTACACCATACATGTAAAAAAACAAACTTGATTAAGATTAGTATATACAGTTATTCAGCAAAACTTGTTCATTCACTGAGCAAGCTGGAGGATACTTTCAAAGATAAGATATACTTTTAAAGATATATTTATATCACTTAATGAACCAAAACTGTCCGCAGCCCATAAGCTACAATGTCCTTCCACATTTTGGACACTCTGGATTTGTATACGTTCACAGGCTGGCAATGCCAAGATGGATTTTTATCGGTCAACACTGTAAATTTGCAGATCAGTTCACTTCAGACTTGAAAGACAAAACTTCATCAGAAGTATTTTAAAATACCCATAAAAGGATGATCAATAAATTGGGTTAGTGATGTGGAGCAGTCCATTGGGTGTCTACTCAGCGTTATGCCATAAAACACATGCACATCCAAAAAAACAAACACATACAAACAAAAAACACTCACAATCTCACACTTCACACTCAATGAGCAATGGTTGCAACAAGAACGAGCAGATTTTGCAGAACCAACCCCCCCCCCCTCAAAAAAAAAAAAAAAAAAAAAAAAAAAATCGCACACACACACACGTGCAAATTGCCCAGTGGCTGTTGAACTTTGCTTGCTTAAACACCGACGCAGACACACACAGATGCCCAGCAGAGACGCACCGGAGGAGACCCTCGGCCTCTGTCGTCAGGCTCCGTGTGACTCCCCTGAGTCGGTTGCCAGGCAACCATGACAGCATTAATATGCGCGGGAGAAAAGGAACTTGGGTGGGGGGGGGGCACAGCAGCGTCAGAATGAGGCGACGGGCGACCCCCCCTCACTGTCCCCCCCCAGCATTCACACTCACATATCATGTGGAGCATACAGGAGCCCCCCCCCATATCTAAAGCAAATACATCAGCTAAACATGTTTTACATTGCTGAGCAGTATAAAAGTTTGATGGAGGATGAGAGCCTTTAATAGGAATCGATAGGTGAGACTTTTTTCTGTCTTTCTTTAAAAAAAAAAAAGGGGGGGGTGGGGGGGTAGGGGGGGTTGCATAGTAAAGACCAAGAAGGCACAAATACTCACATGAACCAGCTTTGTTACTCTCCTAAGCCCCCCCCCCCCCCCATCTGCCCATCAAGTGACTCCATCCTTCAACTTGACATCACAGAGACAAGAAGAAGAAGAGGAAGAAGAAGGAGAGGAGGAGGAGGAGGCAAACAGCACAGAGGAGGGAGAGGAGGTGGGCAGCACGGCTTCAGCTCTCAGCAGGCTGAGGGGGAGAAAAGTGGCAGCGAGAACTTGGCCGCTGGTGAGATGAGATTTGGGGAGGAGACGCTGGAGCGACGCGGCGGGAGACGACATCCAACGGGAGAGCTGAAATTGGAGCGCCTGGAAGACGAGGCAGCCCCTCCACGGCTGAAGGATGAGAGGGCTCCACTTTCACCTTAGTTGCCAGGGACGTCTGTGCACTACAGAAACACGTCCCCCTACAGCATGCCCAATGCTATGTTATTCTTGATGCACTGCAAGGTAGGTCCCACTTTTCTCTTTCCACTGAAACTCACCATCAGTAAAACTGTCAACAAATACTTCATGGATCTTCCACCGTTTTCTAAATGCCACGACAGGATGTAGCTATGAAATGATTATGCGTGTATATTTATCTATATTCTTCATAGCTGCGGGATATTTTCAGGCTCAGTTGTCTTTGTATGAATCATTAACACATTTCCTGTTGTACACTGAGAGATCAGTTTGGTGGCAGAGGCTTTTCTGTCCACATGCTCTTCTCCTCCGCCAGGTTGTTATCAAGTTTAAATGCACCTTACGTGACAGCTAGTCTTCAATTTTTATTATTATTATTTTATTTTTTTTTACAGCAAACTGTTAATTTCATGTCTAAAATGGATCTGCAATTTAGATGCAACTTCCTCTATGACTGAAGTTATTTTCTGAGGTCTTTAACACAATAATAATAATAATAATAAATAATACATAATCTGTAAACGCAATTGTCATTCCATCCAAGATGGATCTGTCACTTTCCTCTTACTCACAGAAAAAGCACAACTAACAAAAATGGGTCATGCTCGCTATTTGTAGCAATTCGTCTGATTTCACTTAAAACTAAAAAAATCTTTGTATGTTTCTTTGCTGTACTAGACAGTTTTGTTCAGCATGTGGTGCTCAATGATTGTGTCAGTGTGTGTTATGGAAGTCAACCTGTGTACACATGTGTGTGTGTGTGTGTACATACACACTCAGGAGGGTCTAGGAGCTGTTTGCTTTAATTCCATTTTAAAACAATGCCAAAAGCAACTCTGCCTGTCAGACTCTGTTAGCATCTGGAGTTGTTTGACGTGCTCGGGATTATTCAAGTGGCAAAAGGTTTCGCTCTCCACTGGTCTGATCTGACGACGTTAGCTTCTGTTAAGTGCAGAGAGAGTGTCTGGATTTGTTGTCCCAGGTATGGCACTGCCCCTCCTCTGTCTTTGTCTCTCACTCTTTCTCTGCCTGTCTGCTTTTTTTTTTTTTTTTTTTTACACAAATGTGGCTCTGGCTGTTGACCTAAAGTGAAGAGTCAGGTGTGAGCTTGGCTTGTGAGGGACAAACTCTCGAGGAGGTGCTGCCCATGTATAGCAGATGCTCCATGTATCACTGACAGTGTCTTTGAGACAAAACTTTGAGACATAAGAGAGTTAGAAGTAAGCTCTTGAGTGACAGCAGGGATCAATACTGAGGTAACTAAATCCTCTTCACCTTGGAATAAGTCAAGTGAATAATCAATAAGAGGTGGTAAAGAGGAAATTGGGTAGTGTATTTCACATGGATTAATAATCTTTGCATTGGACGTGTTAAGACCACAGTAGTGATTATCCTTTCTGTCTTGTTCTGGGTTATGACAGCTCTGATCCCGTCCTATCACACACCATCCAGCCCAAGTGTTAAACAGACGGAGGAAGTCATTATGGGTGGTTAATGATTATGGTATATTGTAGGATGCCAACGCTGGCTGCCGCTCGAGACAGAACGCTCTCTGTTAAACACTGTACAGACTGGAGATGCTGGATGTGGGCGCGCTGGAAGGCGTCCAGAAGGTTTTTCTGTGTGACATACAGCTGTACTCAGTGGTAAAGCTGTTTCCTCAGCACAAAGGTTTTGGCAGAGCCTGGACTCCCCCCAACTCACCGCCACAACCATCATCGTCCTTCCTCCTCCTCCTACTCCATCTCCCCAAGGGACTGTTTTTCTCCTTGTCTTTTCTTTTTTTTTTTTTTTTTTTTTGCTGAGCTCTTTTTTATATCAGCGGCAAGCAGGCATCTTCATGCATGAGGGCACATCCAACGCGCCACCCACCCACACACACACACACACACACACACACACACACACCGGCATCCAGGTTGGGGGAAGCCCTGTTTATAGTGAACCCTCGGAGAGGCAATCAAAGCCCATTGTTACAGATCAGAGCAGGAGGATGCACTTTAACACAGAAACAGAGCCTGATGGAGTTTTTATGTATGTCAAGAGCACAATGCATGTTGACGATTGGACACTGCTATCATTCAGTGGCGGTGTGTGGGATGTTAGCCTTATAAAAGGACAGTCATTTTGATGCTCTTAGCCGTACAAACCAGGCCTCTACAAATAGCCCCTGACTTTTACAATATGAAAGGACTTTTATATGAACTTATTTGCAATCATAAACATAAAACCATTGCTTCACAATGGCCCTTACATAACTGACTCAAAATTTTGACGCATAAACAAAACATTTCGAGAGCAGCACTGGAGCATTGAATTTTACTAAAATGTCCGACTTGTCTGACACCTAGACTTTGATGTACTGTAACTGATTTGCAGCTGGAGGTGAGCTCAACTAAGGCGTGTTTTTTTTTTTTTTGGCCAATCTGTCAGGGAGCACAGTCGGCGAGTCAAAAAAAAATGTAGGTAAACTGCTGCGCTGGTAAAGTCTTCACTTTGGCAGAGCATTTAAAAAAAGTTACACAAATTTCATTTAAACCAAAGGATGCCGGCAAATGAGCCTTGTTAATGCGGGCTTTGCAAATGTTAATATCTGTACACAATTCTACGAAGTGATGTGATAGTGTGAATCGACAATATAACATTTTATTTCAGGTGCATCTAGCTCAGAAAGTAGTGTAAACAGTAGGCAACTCAGGTGTCATGGGAAATGACATGTCAAAGCCAAATGTGTCAATTCACTTTATAAATAATTTATAAAAAGTTCAGAATTTTTTGTATGTTTGTTTTTTTATGATTGCAAGTCCCATTGAGTCTATCAGCCATAAATGCACAATGTGTACCCAGGCTATACTTAAGGTACCTTCTCTTAACTCCTGAGAAAAAAGACCCAAAAAAAGCATTGTTTGTTGTGCATCTAAGTGTTTACAAAGAGAACCGGCTCCCTGTGGAGCCCATGAGGTTTATTTTTAGTTTGCATTAACTTACATGCTTAACTGTTGCTCTGCTGGCATATAAAACCCATTGGCCAATAAAAGGGGAACGTTTTTTCTCCTGAGATGTGCTCGGATGCGACCTCGCACAAGCTGCTAAAAACATACAGCTAGTTTCTAATACTTCATCCTGGGCTGCACAATCAATAAGTGCACAAGCGCACGTACACACACACATACACACACACACACACACACACAACTTGTATCAGATCACAGCAGTCCCACAGCTGAAGATATAGAGAGAGGAATAAAGTGTAGTGCAGGAATTTCTGCTCTCTCCCCCTCGCACCGTGCCTCAGAGGGCTTCCGTGGCCATTCCTCACATGTCCAACATGTCATTTGGAGGAGACCTTGAGTCTGTTTTCCAAAGTACACTCTTATAACCGTCATACAATATTACAGTGTTTTAAGTAAAGTGACAGTCTGGTGTACTGCAGCAACACAACTTACATCCCACTCTATAACATATTCATAATACCTGAAAAATAAATGAGGCATGGTATAGCAGGCTTGAACCTGTGTGCCACAGGAAGTGGAAAATATCTTCGCTGAAATTTCCAAATACATTTTTACAAAACAAGAACTAAAATAAAAATATATCCTTAATTATAGTAAGAAACAAACTATTTGTGGTTATTCAGTTACCTAGAGCTTTTCATTGTAAGGTTTCATTGATTGCAAAAACGGATACAAAAAAAAAAAACCCTCAACTCTTTTTACAATTTTAAATTTTTACATTTTCTTTTTTTTTATGCAAACATACAGTACTAAACGATCTGTAGAAGCAAGAAATCGAACTGCTGTGAATAATGCAAGTCTAGTTCATATTGTGCCTTGTCTTCTCACGAAGGAGCAGTGTGAACTACATAAAAACTGAGAATAAGCATTAATGTGTACGACTGTGGGGCTTGTATTAAGGACCTTTGAGTGTATCTTAAACTGATTATAAAGTATGGCATCTGTATAACTGAATGTATTAAGTAATTTGGCACCGCATTTGACTTTAATGACACAGTTAAATCTGTTGAACACCAGATTCTAAATCTAATGTGTTCACTCACTTCCTTTTTTTCGGTGTTTAAACTCAGGAGATGACTATATTTAATTGAAGGACTGGAGTAAAGCTAATTTATTTTTGATGGAGAAAAAAATCTTTCTCATAGACTTAAATAAAACATACCATTACACAGGCCTATAGACAACAGTGCAACATTCAGAAAGCAGCAGGACAGTACACTGTGAGGTGGGTTGATTATGAGAAAATTCACGTCCATCTTCAGGTCAACCAGTTTACAAAGTATACGATTTTTATTCCTTTTTTGTCCAACCCAGAGTAAAAGCTTTGTATGAATCAAAGAGAAACAAACAACCATCTGTCGACTTTTCATCCCGGGCACACAAACTGAAATCTAATTTATTCCCTGGACCAGAAAAAATGCAGATATATTTTCTTTGATTTAAATTCCGTAAACCAGATTTGGCATCAGTCCTGGTAATAATGCATTTGTGTCACTGTAACTGGCATTGTGAGGTAGCTTTCCATCTGCTCAGTGTGAGCCGTTAAACTTTCACAGTATGTTCTTAAAACATATAAGCATGTTGATCAAAGAATCATCTAATTGCTTTTAATTTCTTTTACTCTCTCAGCAACCGTCACAGCAACAGATATCACCGCTTGTTGCTTCCTGCCATTATCACCGGCCGCCGTACACTGTGCAAAGACTCAAAGACCAAGAAAATTTACCAGTCGCAACTAACACGTTTTGTTTTTTTCTTATCTGCTCACTCCAGATCGGTCTGAGAAGAAAACTGCAGAATTTTCCAGGGAAAATGGTAAACACTGTCTACAGTGATGAGGAAAAGGGAATCCAAGACAAGGAAAGTAAGGAGGAAACCATCTTGGCCATGTTGGGCATCATTGGAACCATCCTCAACTTGGTAGTGATCATCTTTGTCTACATCTACACCACCTTGTAGTTCTCAAACTGGTATTGTACTTCAGCAGCGGGCAGATCAGAGCTCATTCTTGCTGTTGCGGTGACAGGAAGTTGACCAATATAAGGATGAGGATGGGAGGAGGGAGGCTGAGTCCCTCATTCTCAAGTGAGGTGCTGGATCTAAGACTATGTGATCGCCATATGGCGTCCATCCTACATCACTTCAAACAGCTGAGACGATGGGAAACTGGCTTGTTCCTCTCCCTTTGACAGCTACACGGAATATCTGGACACTTTTCACTTGTACATAAATGCATGGAGCTAACGAAAGCGCGACGCAGCTTTTACTTTGACTGGGACATGAAAGACTGCAGAGACACTTTTGGGACATATTTTTCAAATGTTCTTATTAACTGATGTATGGAAGTGATTTGCTGATTGGGGTGAAAAATTAAGATGTACAGAGAATGTATACATAAATATCTTTGTTAATGTACATTAGTTTTCAGAGAGAATCTCGGTAGAACACAAATACATCCAGTTCAATTGGTTTAAAATAGGCATTTTTTGTAATATATTGCCCACTTTTTTCTGGAAAAATCATCATCTTCTTTGGATGGGACTACATCACCAGACATTCACACAATATAAAATTACTGAAACAAACAAGGGCATTGTGTCAGTTTGCAATACTTAAAATGCATCCATATTTGGTTTCACTTGACTTTGTGCTCAACATTGTGCTCAATATAAAATGGTGGAAGATCAGTCAGAGTAGTTCAAAATAAATTGGTTATCATAAATTATTCATTTTTCAAGCTTTGAAGTGTCATCAACACTGAAATAAGATGCATCCATGTGTGAGAAAATTATTTAACCTTTTTTTCTTCTTTTTTTTTCCTTCCAAACTTCTGCTCCAGACAGCTGCAGCTATTTATTAGTGACATTCATTCATCCTCTACTGCTTATCCATTTGTGGGTCACGGGGTCACATTGCCACATTGGGTGAGGGCGTGGTACACCCTGGACAGGTCACCAGTCCATCATAGGGCCAACACACTGAGACAGACAGAGAGGAACAACTACTCACACTCACACTCAGACCTACGGAGTCACAGATTAACCCAAACATGACGTCTTTGGACAGTGGGAGGAAACCAGAGTACCCGGAGGAACCTCACGCAGGCAAACTCTGCACAGAAAGGCCCCGGGCCAGGAACTGAACCCGCAAACCTTCTTATTGTGGAGCAACATTATGCCACCGTGCTGCCCTTACTAGTGACTTCCAACATATATTTCAAGCTGCATGAATATGTAAACACTTACATTTATAAACATTTTTTCATACGAGACATCATTTGAGGATATTGAACTTTTCACTCGTAAATGTAAATAGTTTATGGAGCCTGAGCACTCAAGATAGTTTGCATTTTTTAGCCATTGATCTGGAGCTTATACATCATTAATTTCAAGACTTGTGCATAATGACTGTTTGCCTTAAAACATGAGGAAATGTCTATTTCCATGATGTATAAAATTATCAGGTTATTACTACATTGTCAAGAGTTATTGTATATACATATAATTCAATATCAATGTCCTAATGTTTTATTGGGTAATTTTATAAACATAAAAAAAAAAAAACATGCAAATTTTGGGAAATGATTTAATGGATTTATTTCCAGACTTCATTCTCACTGATGGTTGTTCTTTTCTGTGTTAAAATACATGTGTGCTTTTTGCCACACTGGACAATACTGTGAATGTTGTGAAATTGAGTCACATGTATTTTTAGAGTAACTTTTGGTATTTATCTCTCTGATCGACTGAACTGACGCTGTGTCATTTTATCCTGGATGTCTTCCACTCCCAGCGCTGTGGGAGTTGAAGTAGTTTTGAACCAAGGCTAAATTTTGTTTGATCCGCAACTGGAAATGAGGCACGGTTCTTGTGTTTGAGGATGAATTAAGAAAGCAAAGAAAGAAGTGTCAAAAATTATTTCTGCAGTTATTCGTTGAGCAGAATCTTGAGTTCATCAGCCTCTTCAAATGAAATAATCTTTCTGTTTCTAGTAATAGGAGACCTGCAGGATGATTTAGCTGTGACTATTTTCTCGATACCTTTACATGCACTAATATTGCACTGCAATTCCAAATGAGATCTTTTCCCAAATTTAGCAAAACCTGTGTGGTACACCAATATTATTAAAAGCTTTTGAGCAGAAAATTCAGTCTTTAGGCCTCAATTGGAGTATTCAGGTTTAGGTTCGATATTGGATTCAGCATGATACTCGTGACGCAGATCAGGCACCAGTGGAAATCTAATATTGACAAAACCAACTGGCAACAGTGTCCAAGGCCGGGGTTTGTGCATAATCAAAACAACAGCCCACAATTTGTCGATGTAAGGAGAGTACCTATCGTTCGTTAGGGTGGGTTTTTGGATAGGTGAAAATAATTGTACATATCAGCAGTCTGCAGCTGCTGGTAAATGGGAATATTAGTGGCAGACTCATTTTCATCGGCCCTGTAAACAGTTTTGCAGGAATATCTTCTTATTCAGAATAAGGGCAAAACCTGGAAGACTTTGTGCATGTAAACATAACGAGCAATAGACTTGCATCAAAGTTCAACATTTGGATGAAATACTGTGAGAATAAAGGTATTTTCCATCCTCTTCGGAGAATGTGTAGAGAATGTAAGGGTATATACAACAAGCTACAGTATGTTTGCGAAATGTTAAGTTTCTGTTCATCAGTCAACAACCTCATGATTTCAGAAAGTGCCTGAGATCAAAGTGTCTCAACCTCAACAGTGAAGAAGTAAAGGACAGGATAACACAAACTAAACGTCTTTGTCAAGCAACATGTCACATGACCAGGAGAGTGGACGAGGTTTGCAGGACATCATGGACCGTGATTCGTGACAGGACTGGACTTTTCCATGGCTCGATCAGTGTTAAGTCAATCTTTTTTGAGCTTGCGTGTGAGGCGCTCCTACTTGTTTCACAGAATAAGTAAAATTGAGAGCAGAGTAAGCACATGGACAAGTCTTACGAATGTATTCATATGATGTAAAAGCTGATTATTTATTTTATTGTTATTGTTTACTTATCTTTCTTGAAGCTTCAGTTTTATTCAGGTGTATGCTAAATCGATTTAAATTCATTTAATAGTCTTTCGGTGACAAGTGAAAGGGTTCAAAGTTTTCCAGCTTGCAATTTTGTTACGAAACATTAAAGAAATACATCTTCAAAACGATCTGATTGGGATGCGTTTTTATGATGTAGTGGTATGGAGATCCATGATAACATATTCAGTCAGTGCATTAAACAATAGAGTAGAAAGTTTTAAATGGAAATAGAAACTGAACTGTGAGAAAAAAAAAAAAAAAAACTCTGACTATTTATATTCTCCTGGTCTGACAGCTGTGTGAGATTACAACAGAACCTCAAAGAAGATGATGGAGGAAGAAACCAAGCCCTTCGAGAGTCTATAGTCTAACATGCCACAAAATGTACTTTGCTGTCTTGCTGCAAATCAGTCTGAAAGACATGAATGAACAGACCACGAAGCTGGCAGGACAAAGATTCAGTAAACAAATTGCTCTATACAAATGTATTTTTAATTCTGTCCTCTTTCTGGTTTGTATCTTTTCGGTTATATTCTCTATGTGTCAGAATAATTTCCCACTCCATTAGGACTGCTATGTGACTGGAAGCATACTGGAATAATCCTGTTGAAGGAGGGAAAAAAAAATGGGACAGCTTGACTCTACTTTTTCTTTAAATATAATGGGTTAGGCAATGAACCAAGAAAAAGCAGTGTTGTTTGAGGAACCCCAGCTGCTTAAATCCTCGCATGCCCAGAAGCCTTCTTTAAGCTATTGTTTCACCTGGATCCAGGAGACAGACTCCCCCTTTGAAGCTGAGAGCTGCTCGGTGAACAATGTGCAGGAGATTGTGATGCATCGCAGATGGATGATTCAAGCAAGCAGATTGTCCACGCAGACGTTCCATCTCTATCTAGCTGAGCTGACATAGTTTTGATGGTTTCTCAGAGGCGGGCGATTAATCCATCCACCATACGAGCCACACCAAATCAAAAAGACACACTCAGAGCTGGCAACGTCAGACCGATTCTGTTGCCATTCAGCGGCGAGTCAACCTGTGGCAGCAGCACATATCACTATTTAATAACACACTGCCACACAAACTCACTGGCTTTTTTGTTTTGCTTTTGTTTTTTACTGATATCATGAGAATACAGATTATTTAATCACAAAACAGAACCCATCAAGCATGATAACAAACAATGCAAAAATATTTCGGCTTGACTAGGAAAGGGGTCAAACGCATAATCTGCTTTTGGAAAAATAATGTTCTCTGGAGAGCACGCCGAGAGTCTCAACCAGAATTTGATCACGTTTTCTTTTGAACATTGCCTCCAATAAAACATCACTCCAAAAAGAAGAAGGGATGGAAGATGGTAAAACAAAATGTACTCTTGTGGCTGCAGCTTGTTATTATATGAGTTGGAAAGCAGAGAGAGGAGAGCTGATCTAGGATCAGTTACCTGGCATTCACTTCTCTTGCCTCGAAGGCTGCTTCACTCCTATCAGCCCCCAAATGAAAGCACCCAACAAAAGAACCAAACACGTGGCATAATCTTTGTGTGCCATTAGCACATCATGAAATTATACCTGTATACTGTATATATCATCTTTTTTTATCATATTCTAAGCATTTTGTATTTACTCTGTATACATCCAGTCTGCTCAGCCATTAGAACCTTCTTTCAACACAACGGGTTTATTCATCTGTCTGTATTTATCCTAAAATGAAACAATTCTGAAATCATCAAAGTCCTCTTTAGGAGGGCTAGTTAGTGTATTACAAGGAATTCAAGTTGTGGGTAAATGTTAACGCAGCGAAACAAAAGCCTGGTGAACTGTCGTCCAGGTGAATGACTGCCGTAATAGTTGGACATCATGCTAGTTTTACCACACTCTTTTCTTCTTCTTCTTCTGTTTCATTATGTTCATGGGAACGAGAAAAGACTGATTTTTTTTTTAAATATGTAGAACAACGTATTATGTATTATCTGAGATCACTACATGCAGAAGATATGTTTAGCCGTGGCAGTGGAGTTATAGAGAAAAAAAAAAAAAAAAAAAAAACATTACTCCTCAGGTTTATGGTCAGTTGCTCCCAATCTTTTTCCTCGACAGACCAGGACATCACTGTCGTTATTGCTTTCTTTTCCTAGACACATAAAAGGGCCAACGGATGAGTGCACTTTCTCTGGGGATTGTCAGAAGGCATTCTGGGAAATGAAGGAAATCATTGCTTGACACTGAAGCGAGTTGAAGGATGAAGCAGCGTGAAGGTAAAATATAACTCATCAAATTCTTCTTGGAGTGAAGTGAGCACAGTGGGAATAAAACGTGTATAAACGAGCGCGGGGTCTGGATTTGACGTCTCAGTTAGGGGTGAAGTATCTTGACAAAACACATCAAGTTTTAACCTGAGAGCTCCTCTGTGACACGCTCAAACACAAACTAAGATAGGCGTCAAGGAGATAAGACGCAGGTCATACAATCTTTTGTGATTGAGACTACAAGCAGCACTTTTTTTTTTTTTTTAAACCTAACCAGGTCAGAGTTCACTCTAAAGCTTCGACGTCGTGACTTTCCTGAATTCAAAATCCTCCCTCAATTAGAGATCTGAGAGGATTTCCCCAACAGACGTGTCCTATATAGATTTCCTGTCGCAAAGGGTGCACATATCCAGCTGCCTTTAGTCATGCAGAGAAATAAATCCTGTGATCAAAATCGGGGAACGGCCTTGAAAGCTGTGACAAATCCTGATATAAATGTAAAATTTGTGAGATGAAAGTGTCAAAGTGTCACGTTCAGCTTGACTGTCAGCGATTACTTTTTTTTTTTTTTTTTTTGCATGGGAAATTCTTTCAGTTGAAATCAACCTGTCGGCCCAGATGGGTGCTTAAGATCCCAAAATATTTTTTTATTGTACTGTAGAGGTGAAGAGGATTAGGAAGGTAAAAGAGGTGAAGCAAATATAACTCTCAAAGGCGAAGTATCTGAACAGGGTGGATGGAAGCAAAATGAATTCAAGAGGAAATTTAAATTAAATTTAGTTTGCATTTTGAGTTTATTGACATAATAAAATCACACACCAAAGTGTGGAGTGCTGAGGTTAGATGATTATCCAAAGAAAGAGACATCTTAACCCCCACTTTTGCACAGAGAGCCTGAACCTAACAACACTGTGTGTGGGAGCTGCAACAGCGTCCCAGCAGGTGTTTAAGTATCTGAACAAAAAGTCATTTTCTGGAAATAAGCACTAAAGGCAAGACATGCTAGCTTCTTTGCTCTACTCTCTACGCACTTCTCTACTCATACTAATTTCAGATCTGGATCACATGACGGTCCAACATCACAGAGCAAATGTATCATTAACACTGCACCATGTCCAGCACTGAGGCATTGTGGCCTGAGGTCTGCTTCTGGTTTAGACATTTAAGCTGCCATAATTATCATAAAAGTGATGACTATGGGTGTCGCTTTCTTCACAGTATGCCCTGAATGAGGTTGTGATCTGTGAGTCAGTGTAGTGAGTTCAGTTTGAAGGCTCTGTGTTAGCGTTCAAACACGAACCTGTATAGCCTGTCAGGAGTTAACTGGGACAGTGATCTCACAGAGTGTTAGAGAGGGAAAGGCAGCATTAATTGCAAATGGTATTAAAGGCTACTTGTTGAAACTGGAAAAAGAACGTTGTGGGGCTATGATGTACGACACTATAAGTTAATAATGTATTTTGTAGAACTGGTTGTCTGAACTATTTGGAATTATGTCCAGAAATGTTGCATATTATTTGGAAAAAGTGGGGGCATTATATTACCTCATTTAACAATCATAAAACACATGCAAACACACCCACACACACGCACATCCACATCTCCTATTTCCCTCTCAAACACACACACACTTTCCTGCTGCTTTATTAGCAGGAGACAGGACGAGGAAGAGAAAGTCATTAGAAAGCTAAGATGCTTCGAAGCAGTTTGTCTTGCATTTAGGACACGAGCCAAGGATGCTCACTTCACAGAGCAAACATGCTTTGTAGTCATCTTTACCTTAAAAAGTGGGTCATCGTTATCACCAGAGGATGGAATATAAAACTTCATGAGCCTCGGGCTGTGACTTTAGACGCTCAGCTGGAATTCTCTGTCATTTACAAGTAATCAGAAAACGCAGATAAGTTTATTTAAAAAAATGTTAAATGCTCAGTCCAGCCACAAATGATGGAAATACAGAACAATAAGCTCACTACATCCTTCACTAAGTGAACTCTACATTTTGAAAAAACATTTTTGATCCATATAGTGTTTAAAAATCTGACCTTGACTCCATATATTAAGGTGAAGGAGGAATGGTGCTGAAATCATGCTGAGAAAGGCGTGTTAATATTAATTTTAGGGTCAGGTGTTGGTGGCATGATTAAGCAGCTCTCTCGCTAACTGTCAGGAAACTTCTGCTGTTTTTAAATCCGGGCGGATCTGAATAAGTATTGTGTTAGTGAAGCGGAAAGTCTTAAAGTTAGCAGATTTTCCCTTGTGGTTTAGAAATGTGTCTTAGCTTACTGGGCTGCATTTTTTCGGGTCTATGCATACGGAGAATAGCCTACAATATACGTCATTGTTTAAATGCTGATAACCACAATAAACACAATACCTGACTCTCACAAAGTTCTGAATCACTGAACAACCGAACACAAAGATCTACTCTTATAGGACACAACAAATCTCATGGAGGTGGAAAAAATATAAAGGAATGGAGAGCTCACAGCAAGTAGTGTTTTTAATGGGCAGAGGAGAAGGAGGCATGGAGGGTTGGGGGTTGGGGGTTGAGTTGTGCGGGGGGGGGGGGGGGCAGTTGTGTTGTCTCCAGCTGAGTCTGGACGACTCAGCTCTCAGTATCCGTCACTGTTGTCCAAACAAACACGGCGGGGCTGATCGATACACTGCAGACCACTGGGCCCCTAAAAAACTGACTATTATGGTGAAATGTCTGAAATGTCTTATGAGCACATTGTATGAAAAACTACTGATTCAAATAAAAACTTGATTGTGCTTGTGTGTGCGTTTTTTGTTACGTTTTTTTTTTTTTTTTTTTTTTTGCATGGGAACTTCTGCATTAAACTGCAAAGACAGCTGGTCAGAAAGTACAAGAAAGATTTGATCTTCTGTGAAATCAATGCTCTGCTAACTACTTACACTGTAGTGGACAAGCTCAGCAGAATGGGTTTTGCTCTTACTGTACTTCTCACTTTGAGTCTGATTTGTACCCAGAGGAGAGGAATGGATGACTCCCTGGCCAAATGATTAAGGCTGTGTCGAGACGAGAGTCAAGCAGAAAAAAGCCGCCGGCCAGACACAGTCGTATTCAAGGGCTGAAACACCCCAGTGCACTTCAATCAGTCCGGTTGTTGAGGGAGCACACACACCATGCAGAGTGTACATTCACTCATTCCTGCTGTTTTAAGCACATTGCTGTTATATGGAGCATCTTATGTTTGCGTGATTTTTGCTTGGGTATTACAGCTTTACACAAAAATGGAGGATGAAGTATGTGAATACTTATCAGCATGTAAGCTTCTTAAGGGGAGGCGAAGGCGCTTTTCAAGACAGCAAACCATCATTTATCTCAGAATAACCAAATGGCCAGTATTAGTAAGTTTTAGTAACAACTACCGTGAATGACTGCAAGTCACAACTTATAAGCCATCCATAAAGGATGTCTTATTAGAAAGTGCTAAGTGCTAAGTGCTAAGTGCTATGAGCTAGCTTAAAAAAGACTTTATATTTTTACATTTTTGTGGCTGAATAACAGTGAAAACACCCAAATTTAGATAACGCTGTTGACATTTTGCACTGCAAGTAACACAGAAATCCAATCCAGACAAAAATGACTAGTAACACTCCGCCTACAGAAAGATGAGTCACATAAAGTAAAAAAAAAAGAAAAGTTAGCACTGATAACTTGTCTCATGGCTGCAGGGTTTTTCAGCCCCTGTCTTTCAACAAGGGTTTCAAGTATATTTACCACAGCAAGCCATCATATTTCATGCTCACCTGGTGAACTTAAGCCACATATTTTAAGTCAGCTAAACTGCCGTGGTAACTTGAAAAACGAAACTTGTGAATCCGACCTGAGCAATAGGTAGAATAGAAAATAAACTGGAGCGCATTCAATTTGGCAGAAAGTCAAAGCCACAACAGACAAAGAGACAAAACAACACAAGATAAAACTAAAGATCAGTGATTTACAACATGTGTATCATCATGTAGGTGGAGCGGACACCTGATCAGGTCTCAGGATAAGGAAATCAGTCCAGTGTAATTTTTTCACCTGGGGTCACAGTCATCACAGTGGCTGCCTGCTTGATGAACGTGACCACCTTCAGCTGTCCGACTGAAAAAAACGCCCTCACTGATTTGTTCTACATTAAAAAGCGCTGTGAGGACGGACGTGGGACACAGAAGTAGACAAATCAAGTGTGGAGATGTCTGCCAAGGAACAGAGGGGATGTCTTCATTTGAGTCGCCAGACTAATTTCACAGAGGACTGTGCTTCAAAAAGGATGGGAGAACGACGGAGAGAAGACACACACTGCCCTCTGCTGATTACTATGGCTGATTTCTGCACATGAAAACAGACTCCCATACAAAATGCTCACAGTAAATTGGAGATGAAAGTCTAATCACCATATCACTAAATTTGTCCTAAATCCACTGTTAAATTATTGCAATGTTTATTAATTAACAACAATAAAAGAATTCTTTACCATTTTGAAATGCATCACACCCAATATAAGCCCGTAAAACTTAGCAAACGATCCACAGGGAAAGCCTGCCATTTGTTGTATTATCATTTATGTGGGTTGTGTTAAATAGAAAATGACCAATAATAGATGGTCCTGTCCTTGGCAGATGTACAGTGGGGTATGAAGTCATCCCAGCCTTTTACTGTGATTTGCACTAAAATTTGACCTCATCAAAATTTGGCAGCTGCTGACCTCTAGTTGACATCGAAGGTAACAGCAAAGAAAACAGTTTTCATCACAAACAGGCCCAGGGCAGACAGGAGACACAACACAATAAGACAAACAGAATGCTCACACAAAATTTTTTTGCGTCCGAGTATATAATCAGTGAGACAAGCCAACACGCATTTAAAAGTGTGACTTTGCAACTTAATCAGTATTCAGCCGGTAACAAACTGCCCATTTCACTTGGCAGTGAATTGACAGTGCATTGATATTCAACAGGGGGAGTGTGTGATTTAAAAAGGTGGTGCTTTCCTCAGAAGAGAAATCTCACTCGTGACTCTGTTCTCAGTAATATTAAGGTTCAAGCAGGAATTAGAAAAATGACACAAATGTACAACATCCACTGTGACAGCAGAGTGAGACAGGATTGGATCATAGCGGGGAGACAGGAAACAGTGATTTAACTGTGGTTAAGTCACTATACCAGGATGTTTTTTTGTGTGTGTGTATGTGGGGGGGGTTGTTTTTAGTTTTTAGTTTAGTTTAGTTTTTTTTTTTTTTACCATTGAATCACAGCAAATGTAATTGTCCATCTTTTTGGGCAACCACGTCTAGACTCCAGCTTTCTCAGCCGCCTCTTGACTGGAATCATCCTGCAGGTAATCGCAGTGAGCCCAAAGACTTAACAGCTCACGCACACACAAAGAGAGAATAACACATCGAGTTAGCTTCAACGCAGCCTGCA
The DNA here is from genome assembly GCF_900963305.1 of Echeneis naucrates. Taxonomy (NCBI): domain Eukaryota; kingdom Metazoa; phylum Chordata; class Actinopteri; order Carangiformes; family Echeneidae; genus Echeneis; species Echeneis naucrates. The sequence continues at coordinate 13,870,801 of NC_042532.1, forward strand.
CTCCAAAAGCTCATCTACTGTTTGATTGATTTCCTCTGCTACTTCAGGAACCAGCACGCCGCAGTATGGCCCGAGCACCGACGGCAGCTCAGCGCTCTGACATAAACATGTTTCATCAGAAGGACGCTAATAAAGGAAGGTATATAAGACATGTACCATTCACATAAAGCAACATTAAGCTGTCAGACAACAGAAGACGAAAGCACACGTCAAAACATCATTAAACCGGCTGCTCCCAATTTAATACCACTTAATGCTGTGAATGTTACACATGAAAATAAAGTCATCAAACATTCATGAGCTTCAGCTTAACAAAGATTTATGCATTAGCACAGACCATAAATCTGCCATCTACCATGAAGAACCTGACCAATTACCTAATGAGTCGACACACAGATATGACCTTGTAATCGTCCCTTTTCTTACTTAAAAGTCTGGTAAAATATTAGCAGGCATGAGATATGACCCTTAGAGTTACAAATTTTCTTGTGCCTGTTACTTTGACTCTTCTGACAAAATGAGAGGAGACAATTATTCCATTAGCTTGGGTCTAGATCGTGCCAACCTCTGGGACTGAATGGCTTATGTCTTGCATCTTCATGTATGTATGAATAATTCATAATTATTAATTGCTACCATTGTACAACCTTATCCAACCCCCTCGAAAAGAAACCACCATTTTACATTTCCTCTTCGATACAGTGCTCATATATGGATTTTGGAAGAGAATCTGAAATACTGTAAAGACAGAAAACGTTATTAATTATCTGCGTAAAAACACCCAGAGGTATAAAACATGACAGGAAGATCGACTGGACCGGTTGAGGTACCTGCTCACCCTCAACCTGGTTCTCCCAAAGGTTTCTGCCTAATGGAGGGATTTGTTGGATCTTTTTAAATAATTCTAAAAACAGTTTGGTCTAGACCTGCGTGAAGTGCAGGTCTATGTGAAGTGCCTTGATCCAACTCTGCTATGATTTTGCACGATAAAAATAAATCAGATTAGATTTGATGTAGTTTGACATTGTAACATTTGAAATTCAGTTGTTGTCGCATAACATCACGTTTTTTTAAACAATATTTCTTGTCAGGAGTCAGAAGAAAATTCTATTGAAACAAGATAAAGTGTTCACACAGGTCAACCATTCTTAACCAACTAACCCACCAACCAACCCATCCACACATTTAGCCTGGGCGATATGGTTTTGAACAGCACAGGCCACCCTTCATCATCCCAACAACCAGCGATAAGAAGCTAACTTATTATATTATATATAAAATATAGAGACAACCATGATTTCTGAGCTGAGTGACACTGACTCGTTTGTTTATCCCTCAATTTTGTGTCTCACACTGCACGTCTTCTTTTCTTGAGGGAATGGCAGGAGAGGAATGACGGTTATATTTGGGTTTGTGTGTGAACAGACAGGGTCGGTGACCTTTTCAGGGAGCTAACGTTTAATATACACTGACAGCCTTTTAGAGGCCACTTACTGTTCATCTGGTATAAAAGATTAAGCTGATCGGTGAAACGCTGGGATCGAATCATTGTCTCCAGATGGCGTAGTGACAGCAAGAAAATACAAAATCAATATTTCACTGTGGACGATTCATATTTTAGGAATCGTGACAGCAACGTGCAACCGTCTTCTATTCATTCACCTGTTTTCTATATCTGGTTAGCTATTTCAGGTCATATGGGGCCGGACTCCATAATACATTTAGTAAGAGTTTACTGGACTTGGCCATCTGTTGCTGACCTGTTTTCTGGTCACTGACTGACTGACCACCTGTTTTAGGCCTGAACTACAGAACTGCAGATCTGGGTTTGAACCCAGGAGCTTGTGGCTATGTAACAACTGTGCTACCAATACAGAACAACAAAACTTCTCAAACTCGTGTGTGAGGAAGCAGAGATTCAGGGTGAAAAAGTAGTTCCTGCCTTAATTTGTTTTATTTTCTACACATAGTCAAGAGTACATTTCACAAGTGCAACAAGACAAGATAGATTTAACATGATCAACCCTCTACCATAGACAGCGCTGAGACAGGTTCGACCCGAGTGCTTGGCCACACTCATCTGGCAACATGTTTCATGCACCGCTGCAGCAAACACGAGAAGTGCATACCGGAACAGGCCCGACAAGGATAAAAGCAAGAGTACCAGCACAGGGCACGCAACTGCTTCCTCCATCTTAGGCAGCCTCTCATCCACCCAGCTGCGTGTTTTTCATATTAAATATGAAGCAATTACACAGCCGAACACAAGCCACGCGCCCCAATCTCACATTTGAGCTCAAAGAAACACCACCGCCCCCTCCACCTTTGTGCTTCACCTGCCAGGAGGAAAAAACTTCAAAAACAACTCAGACGTCGCCTCTCCTCACTTCCGTCCAGACAGACTGACGTGTTGATATCGAGGTGAGGGAAAAATTGATGAAGTTACATTTAAATGAATTAATTAGTGGGCCAACTTGTACCAGAATACATTTACATCTAGATGAGATTACAGCCCTGACATACAAGCTCATTACAGGCCACTTCAGCTTCCTCCAGACGTCACTGCCGAATTGCATCCTAACTCATTCAGCCGGGTTGCAGCTGTTACTGCGAGAACAATACGCAGAGTAACTGGCAGAGGGATGTGATAAATCACAGGGAGGGAACATGATGGAACTACCGGCCACATATTGCGAGAGCCTAGTTTTAGTTTCCACGCTGAAAAAAGACCCCGAGGTGCTGATAAATGTCTCCACATTTAAGGATGAAGGGTTCTTAATTAAAGGGCTAAATAGCACAGCTTCTGTCCACAAACATAATCAGAGGGAAAATCCCCCCACATTTCACACACTGACCCCACAAACTCTTTCCCTGTGAAGCAACAGTCCTTGGAGAGTCTTTTATGTCCACAAATAAAACACACAGTTTATATGCTATCATAAAGAAATAGGAAAGAGGAGTCCCATCTTTATGTGTTGTGAAACACAAGGAGCTCGTCTTAAAGAAGCAGCCACCCAAAAGGGGCTGTTTAATTTCCTGCATAATCTGACTAACAGATATTGTACGCACAGTTATCATTTCCATTCATCGGCGTAGTTGCATTCCTGTCTTCCGTGGAATTATTTTGTGTATTTTATATTGATATTGAAAACGGTCTTTCAGTTTGCGCGGATTTTCCGTCGCAATACTTCTACTTTCTACTTTGTGGCATCATTTTTGGCCACAGCAGGTAAAGTTTAAAAACATAAAAATAAAAAGATCACTGCGCATTGTACTCATCATCAAACAACAGACAAATAAAGTGCGAAACTATCTGTTGAAAGCAACCCTGACATTATATAACAAGCTTTTTCTGCATTAACTCCCTAATGCGTAGAAGGATTAGTTATGATCTGGATTAGTTTGCAGTCAGGAAGCGATACACATTTTTACAATATTATGGAGTCCATACAACATGACACAACAGCACAAAATCAAATCTAAAGTATACACTACATTTGGCCGAATGCAGCAGTTAGAGCTAATCAAGCTTGATGAAAACAGTCCACGGTGCAGCAACAGCGTTTTATAGAGAAGGTACACATGTGAATGTGTCTTTAAAAATGCTGATCTGATTAATATTTTTTCTTACCAGTCTCCATACAAAATGCTGCTTTAGTCAAAGTGCACGCTTGCAGATTAAAATGGTGACATTAAATTACTACACCCAGGCCATTTGTACAGTCGACTGTCACAAACCTTCTGAAGAAACACAGTCTTGCTGCTACTTGATATCAGAGGGAGAGCTGAAATGGCCTGCAGCTTAAAATGTGAGTGTAAAAGGCCAGAACGCAAATGGAAAGAGAAAACACAGAGTGGAAAGGTAGAGGTTGGCTCCACAGGGAAATCTGCTGAAGGGGAGGCTCAGGGGGAGGATAAGACCCCTGTCACCAGGATCCAAGGTACTCACACAGTTGTGCACATGGGCACATACACACAAACTCAGCCCGAAGCCCGAGTAAAAGTCTGATACCATCTGCATTCAAGAAGCACTGAGCAAACATTTCCTCAATATTCTCCAGAGTAGTAGTTACCTTTTCTCTCTTTTTTTTTTTTTTTTTTTTACCATCCATCATGCAATTAATTCGATCCTTTTGTAAAAATATATCCTTTACATGTAACAAATGAGAATTATAAACTGACTAACGATGTGCTGTGCTCCTTTTTTGTACAAGTAGGTTTGCCTGTTGTTGTGCCTCCAGAGTGAGCATATGAGCACCTGTCTCTTCCTGCTTCCAGATGCTCTGCAGATGCTTCTGTGGCTCGGCACAAAGCCATAACCCTCTACGTTACGGCTTCATCCTGTATTTAGGCAGCAATCTGAATACGAGATGGAGTGAGGAAGAGGGGTGACATGGAGAATGGGAAGGCAAAGGTCACACAACGACAGCACAGCGGGGGGACTGTTGGCAGGTACTCTTTCACAGCTGTCTGTGGAGCAGCTGTGAAAGTCTGTCGTGATGGACAGGCCATGTTATTTGTGTTAAATCTCAGAGGACATCTGCGACTCTGTGGGATAAAGTGCCTGCACTGCTGGATCTTTATATAGATCTTTGCTGGAATGCTCATTTCAGCAAAGTTACCTCATTAATTCATGTTGATTTTGTTGATTGCGTCATTTGAGAGAAGGAATGAAATATTCCTGAATGAAATATATGAAATAAAATTGGCGTTCAAGTAACTTCGCCAGTTTTCCTTTGAAATGAAATAAAAATCAAAAGCAATGTGCAGATGCCGCCATGACTGTCTCCAGCCAGGTTGAACATTTCAGCAGCCCGAAAGAAACTTTTCATGCCGAAGAAGTGCTTTTTCAGAATATTTACTTTGTAATTTACAACATCTTTAATCCACAGGTCATCACCTTCATTTCCTTTATTTATTTTTTTCCCCTTGCCACTGTGCTTGCTCATGGGAGGATCTGTTGGGTCTCTTTAGTTTGGTCTAGACCTGCTCTATGTGCAAAGTGCTGTGATGTAACTTCGTTATGATTTGGTGTTATATAAATACATCTGATTTGATTTGATTTGATTTAAGGAACTAATCAACTGGAAGGCAGTTTTCACTTTGCCAGAGGAAAACATGCCATTGGTGTGAATTTAAGATCAACATTTATTTAATGAGAGTCTGCAGGGACGTTGTGTGTCATATAATTAGTAGCTGTTGTTAAATGTTATATGGCCTTTTGCCATGGCCTCAGCTTCATTATAACACCAATAAGAGTTATGAGATAATTTATTAAGCTGGCAAATTAAACGATTTTATGAAACTGCCCATGAAAGCCAATTAAATAGGTTGAACTATTAAAAAAAATAGTTTTGCATAATCTTATTTTCTAAAACAGAAACTAATATTTCTCTCCTATGTTCCCCAGTTGTTTGATTTTATAGATTACTCATTTGGGTTGCATTAGTGCAGGGCATCTCTTGCAGGGATAAAGTTACAATTAAAAGCATGTGTGGCAGAATTTCTAAATCTTAAATTTGGCGAATTATCTCATTTCATTATTTTAATATCTTAGATGCACTACCAGTCAAAAGTTTGGACATACTTTCATATTCATTTGAATTAGAAAGTGTGTCCAAACTTCTGACTTGTTGTGCATATTAATGTTTTAAAGCTAAATATGATTAAATAACTTTTTAAAGTGTTAGTATGGAGGGTAGTGTTTACAGGAGTTCATATTAAATGAAATCATTAAATCCTGAGTGCTGTGTTCTGACATTTAGCTGCAGTTTCTAAATAAAATGTGGCTCCAATGAAGTGACCTTGAGCAGGTTATTCCCGACTGCATATAAAGTAATAAAAATAATTGATACCAAAAATGGACTCCTAATCAGAAAACAGCACATGACATTTATCACGGCAGATTTGATCACAGAGATGAATCACTCGTTGTCCTTGAATCCAATTGGTTCAGTGTGGCCTTTGACCTGGTTGTGTTGTGAGAATATCTTTCTGTAGGTCACGAAGGAGGCCTATAACCATGTTGTTAGTAATGATGGCACACAAATAAGCGTGCACAGGGGAGGAAGACACATGAAAACAGACTCAACAGAGTGTAAAATTAGAATAATATATCGGCAGCAGCACGGACCAGGAAGTGGGGGAGCTGTTGCTTGTCAGTCATTTACAGTCAGCAGAGCAGAGTCGTTTGCTTTGATTTGCAGGCAGCAACAGAGCACTAAGTACGGGTCGAGAAACTATTTCCCAATGATGTATTCTGTGTACTTGGTATCAATGACTCTCAGCCCATCTGTGGTTTTATTTGGTAGTCCTGGAATAGCTTCTAATTTACCAAAGGGTGGTGCAGTCACCTTTGTAGAGCACATTATATTCTCCCATACAAGCTTACTCACAGCCCTCCCATGGAAATATGTTTATGACCAGACGCCACATTTCTTACACACAAGCATACACTTCCCCATCGAGCAGAATAAGACATTATACAAGCCTTCATCATCATCATCATCATCATCATCATCATCATCATCATGCCATCGTCCATCGACTTCCCCACATTATTGGGATTATTGCTTCATACAGCTGACAGCGGCAAATGTGCTACTCATAAGGATTTTGCTAAAAGTTTGCGCTGCAAGAAACCTCACTGAATCATAACAGCAAAAAGAGCGGAGTTGGGAAAGAGCAATGTTCATACTGCCAAGGAATCTGCATAAATTGAAACTATTCTTCAAAATGAACATTGTAAGATACAATTTAGCTCCTTTTGCATTTGACAAAATTTCAACTATTGCAAAGACAGCAACACTTTCCTTTTGCAAATGAAGATGACTGACTATGTTTCTACAACTGCATAGATCCAAAGCGCACCACAACATTTGACCAAACTGTAAATATTTTTCTCCTTTTTGACCAAATGAAAAGCTTAAGGTCGGTTTACTCTGTGTTGGTTGCTGAATTTAAAATGGAAGAGAAAGGTGTTATTTTGAGCTGTCTATCTTTTCACTTTTTGAAGAGAGAGAGAGAGAGAGAGAGAGAGAGAAAAAAAAGCGAGACAGAGCGGATGACACGCAACAACGATGCCCATGCTGGAATCTCACGAAACACTCTACAGCAACATGAAATGCACCTGAGCCAAGTGAGCCTCCAAGGTGTTGTCAGTTGTCCAATGTTCGGTGATGATCTCCTATCGCAACAAAATGTGTTTGGACACAAACACACACGTACTGCAGCTGCGGAGGGAGCGAATGCTACAAAAGGTCAGGACATTTTGCCCCGCATTGCTGCTAAAAGTCAAACTTGTGCATATTTTCGCACACTGGCAGGCGGCCCAGCAGAGTGGCAGTGTGCCGTGGCATTCAGGCATGAAAGACTCTGACTAAGTGGAGTGTGTGTGTCTGTTTGTGCCTACAGGAGCCCAAACCTGTTGCAAAAGGATTTATTATTTATTTAATTTTTTAAACTGTTTTGGTTCATTTCAGTTTGATTATATTAATGGAAAGGACAAAGCAATCATTGCTTGGAAGAGAGCAGAAAACCCATGAGGAAACTTGAAAGTTAATTTTATTTAGATTGTGTGAGCAGAGCCGTGGGCTACGATGAATATCTTAAACAGACATACGCTAAATTAATCACATGATCATAGAGGCAGGTTTTGCAGCAGCTCATGTCCACGTATTTAGGACGGTTGAGAGTGCATGGAGGATGTGGGAAGGCAGCCAGGCCAAAAATATCAAATAAATAAATGTAACTATGTCACATAGTTTCCCCAGGGTGCAGATGACATGAGTCCTCCATTAAATGAACATAGATACTCTTGAGATTACCTTAAATGGTACTTCAAGGCGAAAAGGAAGTAGATATTACTGGAGAGGCATTAATTGGATATCTGGATTAAAAGGAAGACACAGCATAAAGGTTGTGATGACAGCTCAGCGGCACATGCTGTGTGATATCCTTTTCAATCATTTCGATTTTCACCAGCGTTTACAGTTTAGCAATCCCCAGAAGGAAGTTCATCACTGACATTTGACCAAATTTAAAAAAACATTTTTTTTAGCATAGGATGACATCTTGAAGAGAAGAGCCTAACTTCAGTTCAACGAACTTTAAATTACAAAAAAAGACTACATAATTTACATTCACAATTAAAGTACAAATACTATGACATATCAGATGCTGTGTATTTTCTGGTTATCTGCCGACAATCTTAGTGGTAATGACATCAAATGAAAAAAACCGATTCTACTCCAACAAATCATACGGTATATCAATCGTGTCTGACATCTTGAAGTCCTTCATGATGATTTCACTGACAGCTCAGCTTGTGATAGCACTGATTACTATGTGACCTGTAACCCCCGGGCTTTACAGCACACGAGACCTACAGCGAAGGACTGTCAAATCATTTTTACTGCCAGACGAATGAGGTGAAAGGGAAAAGAAAATATTGAGATCATTTTGCATTTAGAATGGGATTTTGGATTCTTAAATTTACTACAAAATATTGCACCTTGTGTAAGTTGTTTGCTGAAAGAATGGGTTACAGGAAACTGATCTACAGACAGAGTCATCATTGGACATTTTTCTGTTTACGTCATAGTCACAATTTGAAAGAAAACAGTTTGAACTGTTGACTTTCCCAAGTCACTATGCATGGAGGAGAGTCATGAGCGCTAATCAGAAGTGGAGCTTTAACTGGAAAGTTTACTTGTATAGGTAACCAGTTTTGACAAAAAATGTTGTCAAATGAAGCAAAATGAAAGATACTATTTGGCGTCAAATAATAGTCAGTGTAATTACAAAGATGGCGTTGTTTGAAGAGGGTTAAAACTTATGAAACACGCAAAGCACACTATTGTATGTGTGTAAATATGTTAAAACATACAACTTGAACATTTTATTAGATGCCAAATATACACAGTGGTTTTAGGTAAGTTACACAACTATGACTCATAGTGTGGAAATGTGTAAAAGTGGTCCTACTCTTTGTGGGTGTTGAAAACGTTTGTCTTAGACTGTGCATTTATACAGAGCACAGTTATATATACACTGTACCATCTGGTGACAATGTGCTTCATCACATGTGACTGGCCAATAACAGCTACTGTCACAGAGGAAGGCCAGAGACCCCATCGCAATTTTGGACTGTAATATTGTAGGAATGCATTCAATTAGCCAGAGCAGATGTGGCACGCAGAGACAGGCCAATCCAGACAGCTGTTTCATCCATATTGTTGGCTGATGAAAAGTAAAGTGACTTGGCCAAGTGGAAACAAAAAAGAAGAAGAAGAAGAAAAAAAAAAAGAAGACACTTAAGATGGATGACCGTGTTCATGTACTCATGTATCATGTAAGACACAAGTAAAGAAATCATCAGTTTCGAAAAAAAGGGTCACTGGAACTAGTACTAGAATACTAACAGGTGGCTCCTGTGAGAGATGTGGAGAAACATGATGTGTAACGCAATGTTGAGACTACGTCACAGGGGGACACCCATGGTCAGCCCATGATGAATTTCTAAATATTCAGCTGAGCATTAATTATGAATTACCTGCCTTGTTGGCTATGCATCAGTTGAGAAGAAGCAGGGACATACTCTGGAGCTGAGAAAAGAGGTTATACAGCACATTAAAAATGTGGCTATGCATGTGGCACAATGGACATGTGTGTCAAAGTGTTGGACAAGAAGCATTCATTTGCTCATGTAACAGACTGGTGTACGTGTGAATTTTCATTGTATTTTGTTTCCCTGGTGGATTTGGGTTAAAATCCGCTCAATTTGTGCTTCGATACATTGAGTCTTGATTGATTGTGCAAAGATCTTTGACAGCAGTAATGTTATTCATAGGTTTCTGTCATGCCACCCACACGGCTGAAGTTACAACCCAACCCCCCCCCACCCCACACACACACAAACACAAACAAAGATAAAGGACATTTAGGATTAATCAAAGGCTATTCTCCAAGGAACCTCTACACATAAACACATAACATCGCCTAAATAACAAACACATGGATTCTGGGTAATCTAGGCCTGGGTTGCCAGATCAGCAACATCACAGGCATTCATAAATGCTGAACAACCAGGCCAACCTAGTAGGTGGCATGACATTATTCAAAATCATTACCATCAACCTGGAATTTCGTAACACGACAAGACTCAGTTTGATGCTTGTTAATAATCTATTTTTACTGCGATTACACTGCTGTGAATTGGGGCCAGTGAATGCCCAGTGGCATGTGTTCTGAAAAATGAAAGGCACTGCAAAACAGACAAGGTTTGTTACACAGACACACGTCAGATTAAATCCAGTGTGACTGTAGCTGCTATTTTATCACATTCCACACACACCTCAGGGGACAAAGCATTTGCTGTTTTCTTACTTTGTTCATGGCACAACAGTGAAAATAAAAAAAATCATATGCATCTCCGAGCCACACAATAAGAAAGTCTCTGGTTCGGTTCCCGGGCCTGGGGCCTTTCTGAGCAGAGCATGGATGTTCTCCCCGTGCCTGCGTGGGTTTCCTCCCACAGTCCAAAGACATCACTGGTGATTGTCTTTAGGTCTGAGTGTGAGTTTATAAATTATAATAAAAAGAGCAAAAGTCAGTGAAATCAAAACTTCTGCAGAAAATTTTTACTGAACCGCCAGATTTCAGTTGTCTGTCAGCGAGTTTGCTTTAATGGTCAGAGTTACAAAAAAGATCACTGTAACACTAAAATGTATTATTGGATCATTAGTCATTGTAAATTTAACTACTCAATTTGCCAAAAAACTCAATCCCAAGTAATTCTGCTACTAAATGAGAGCACCAGCAGAGGAACAGATAAATGCTGCTTTGGTAAGTGGATCATTGAGATGCCTGAGGCAAATGGTTCCCCTGTCTGGCTTTTAAAAAATGCGAGAGTCCTGAAAGTGACAGAATATTACTAAAGAATTCAACATCCATTTGTGGTGATCTAAATGGCGCATTAGAAGTGCATTGTCATTGTTTTCAGCCGTTAAACACAGCCCTTTAAGGATATTTGTTTATGCCCCTGACAGTCACAGTTAAGTCTATACTTTGGACCAGATAGAGTCAAGGCCTATTGGTCCAAAAAAAGGCTTTCCATGCTGTCTAACTGATTTGCAGATGTATAAACAGTAGCTGAAACCTGATGCAAAACATGCCAGCCTCCTATTGCTGCGAGACCTTACACACATGGGAGTAAGATGATCCTGTGAGGTTTCTGTTTGCGAAAAGGAGATTTATCCTTGCTTTTGAAGGCCTCAATGATTTTCCCATTGGACTGCATTTAATCTCCGTGAGAAGCTGTGCTGCGCATGATTTTAGCGGGAAGTGGGAATCCACATTTTAATAAGCTCTTGGTTGGAAATACAAAAAAAAACTGTGAGCAAATCTGCTGATTTAGCGCTTAAAAGACAAATAAGCGTTTCAGCTGTGGAAGTATCAGATCCAGGCATTGTACCAAAGTTAAGAATTAAGTCATTTATATATTGTCTTGCGATATTTTCCTGATAAAACATAAAATAAAAGGCTGTTAATAAAAGAACTGTAAGATTTGTTCTCATAGGAAAAGTGAAGCTTTGAAGGGAAATGGGCTTTGCTGGACTGGACTAGATGTTATACATGCCTGCTCAGCAAAAAAAAAAAAAAAGACAAGAGAAAAGAGTCTGAACTGCTGATGTAAGAGATCTGACAAAGGTTATGCTAAACTATCAAACACACAACATGGAAGGAAGGTAAAGAAGTTATTTGCATTAAACTCCAAGGATAAAGCTCAATGGTTGTCAAATATTGTTTATCAGGGTAACATAAACCAGAATGGAACGAATGTTGGACCGTGGTGTTGAATTTTAGTATTCAGAGTGAAGACCAGGTCACTGTTAAATGAATCACTCCACATACTGTACGGAGAGCTTGGTAAGTGGCTTTTTGAAGAGGCTAATGAATAATAATAGCAGCAACTTTTATTCCAACAGGCCTAGTACAAGAATATGTCATTAGTTTTGGGTTACCCCGTTGTCAACGACACAATGGATGGACTCTGGAGAAGGAGTGGAGTGAAACAGTTTTGGTTTCTGTTAATGAGGTAATTTTATTAACAGTACTTGTGAACATCAGAGTACGCTTGACAAAAGTCACAGCCAGGGCCGGTTAAAAGACCGGAACCATAATTTTGTGTGGTCCAAAAGCGCACAGAGAGTTCAGAGACACACTGTATGAGCGGTATGATCATCTGCCGTAGAAAAACATGCTTGTGTTTTAATGTCAGCTGCATTGCTGTTATGGCCAACTCTCCTACTCTCCATGAAGCGTGCCAGATATCTGAATGTTGGATTTTTCTAAATTTTGAATGGAACTTGTCTCTCGTGTCCACCAGCAGCTGCTGAATTGGCTGAAAAACATTCCTGACTATTCCTGTCGAACATCTGCCTTGTGGAAATTGGCAGTTTTGCATCACATTGTTCCTTGGGCACCGTAAAAAAAAATGTGTATGACAATAGAAATGGCAAGAAGCAGAAGCAATATGAAGTAAAAAGAGAAAATGAAAACAGAAAGTGGCATCAATAATAAAATGATAATAAAATTTTGATTTGTGTCATACAAATTGCACGCAGACATATGTCATGGAAAATAAGCCTTTTACTCTTTCCCTCAGTAACCTCCTGGCTTAGAAGATGCTCATCGATGTGCATCTCCGTGACAGAAATAAATGGGTGACAGTAACATCTAATGGTAGTTCAGATTGTTGCCCAAAAAGTCGGCTACACAAAGCTGGCTTGTGTGTCCACATACTTTTGGCCATTCAAGAACAAGGGACATGGGAAAATAAACAATAATAATAACAATAATAATAATAATAATAACGATGATGAGAATAATGAATATGACACAAAGGGGGAGGGGGGGGGGCAGAAGAAGGGAGGAAAATGAGCAGAAGACTGAGAGAGAGAGAGAGAGAGAGAGAGAGAGAGACAGCCACTGGCTGAGGGAGAGAGAGTGACTTGCACCTCCTCCGTTATTTGTGGTGGTGACTCTCTCTCTCCGTCCGTCTACCCTCCACGTCTCTTCGCTCCTCCGTCCGCTCTCTCTTCTGCTCCTGCTGCTTTCCGTCTTTTTCATTCATTTCTCCTCCCCTCTTTCCTTTCCTGTTGATTGTCCATCCTCCTTCGACACGCTCCTCTCGTGATGTCCGCACACTTGCGCTGCTGCTGTTCTCAGTAAAAAAAAAAAAAAAAGAATAAAGGGGGGAAACAAACAAACAGACAAACAAACAAAAAAGCAGGCAAATGGTATTTCGGGGAAAAGGAGAGAGATCCACGCAGGTTTGCCTCCAGCAGTGAAGGGCTTGGACGGAGCAGCAGGATGGATCTGTCTTTCATGGCCGCGCAGGTGAGCTCTTCTCCTCCTGATCCTCATTCATCCTCAGCCTGTCCCAACTTTTTACTGAGACAGTCTTCCCATTGATGCCATGGGGCGTGGCCGGTCAACAAGTCCATGTGGGGGATTCAACAGCGTCTTATTTTTCATATTTTTGAGCATGGATTTGGTCCTTACATGCTGTGGTTGTCCTTTCAAAGTTGATCAGGCTTTAGTTTTGTTTTAGGTCGCAGGCACAGTCTTGGTTGTGCTTTTATTCTCTCAGTCATTAAGACAAAGACTGAGATTGATAAAAAAAAAAAAAAAAAAAGGCCATTTAAACTTTAACTTGATTTCAGCTGGATGAGCTGCAGTAATATATCATTGGACTGAAGCCCAGTGGCAGATTGTGTTATTTGTGCCAATGCTCAGTTGTGGTGGTTTCCATAGCGATGCATTTGAATATGTTACACCCAATTGACTTTGGCTTGGTAGAGGACGTGTTATTGTGTGTGTGTGTGTGTGTTTCGCACACATGGTCTGTTTTCATTAGGAGCTGTGTTATTCTGCCCTCCCCTCGCTCACTGTCTGGCTGCTTATGGTTTTGTCTGGTTCCATCTACTTTGCTTCTTTTTTTTTTTTTCGTGCAGAGCAGCTATTAAAAGGGTTCATAACATTATCTTTGCTGCCAATTACTGTTATGGAGGCCAGACTGAGCCAAATCTTTAAAAGTCAAGGGCCTCCAAATAAGAATTCATAAGAGTGGGTAGCCATCCGAGAATGTATTTTTTTCCAGGACAATCAGATTGAATGAGAGGAGGGGCAGTAACAAAGAATGTGCAGAGCTCAAATCACTTTGCATTTCACCTTTGTTTTGGAAAGATCTTGTGAAATATATATATTATATATATTTTATATATATATAAAATATATATTTTTTATTTATATATATATATATATATTGGCATATATATATATATAAAAACTGTGATGGTGATAGAGACACTTCAAGGAGGTAATACTGTCTTGGGTTTATTAAAAACTTTGGCTGTGTTGCAGTGCACAGGAGCCAGATTTGCACCAAATGATGAAGCTCAGCTGAGGAGGCAGACCATCTTCATCCTGTTAGAGCTGTTGTTGGGAGGCAGTTATATACTTTGTTTAAAGCCACTTGCATAGCAATGCACAAAAAAGCTGAACGTAACCTACTTCCAGATGCCACCGCCGGCCTTTCGAGTTCGACTGAAAACATTGAAAAGACTCGACAAATTTAATGACTTCTATTACAACTCGGAAAAACAGAGTGGCCATCAACATGAGGCAAAGCAAAGGCTCTGAAAAACAGCTCAGTGCTGCAACTAAATATAGACTGAATGAAATTACTTTCAGCTTCAGCCAAGTATAGCCAATCAAAAACATCATTAAGTCCAGAGAGGAAACTAATTAATCTCATAAACGTTCTTGTAATATTTTCATATAAAATCATTAGTTGATTAATTGATTAGGAAAAATGCCGGAAAATTAACCTGATATCAAAACTGTTGATTCATCATTCGGGTCATTTTTCAGCAAAACACATTTTTTCTCTGGCTTTTTAATCATGAATACTGTTGACCAGTAAAAGTAAGAAATTCAGAGGAGCTTTGGAAAACTTATTTTCATCATCTGCCATCACAGTTTTGCTACATTCATCAAATAATGAAGAAAATTACTGGCAGATTAATGAACATCGTTTCACTGGAGAATACATTTGCGCCCATCTGAATGCCCATGCAGGCCTTAGTCTTGAAATAAGGCGTGGTCCCAAACGCTGGTGGACTGCGACCTTGAAAAAGTGGAAAGCAATTGACCAAGAAAAACCTGGTTTGGCGTCTCATCACAGTATTTCAGTAGTAGTTTTTGACTTGTCGACAGAATAATATATTCCTACACCAGCAGGCTCACAGAGCATACTCATCTACGTGGTACGCACGTTTAAAACACGCCAGTGTTTCCCGTTTATCACGCAGACAAAATGTGCTCACTAGTTTTATCACCAGCTGAAAGTTTATATGCACCTCTCACAATATAATTTGTATTCCTACTTCTTGGCACTGATTTAGTCTGCTCTTTCTTGTCTTTTAGTGCATTAGAGGGTGATGGCACGATTATTTGGCCTTTTGAACTAACGGTGCACCATTGTGCTGCTGTTAGAAGAGCAAAAGTTAGATGCATTTGCATCACTAATTACAATGTGTTGTTTCATTTAGAAATAAAATCTCCGTGTAGCATTAGCAAGACAGTTTTGTTCTGCTTCAGACACATTGCACAATAGCGATAAAGCTTCCACTAATGCTATAAATCACTAAGTAACAAATCACAAAACAGGAAGAGTCAAGTAGCATCTACAGATTCAGTGCCAACACGTGCATTTGGAGAGCATACAGCATATATATGAGTTCTACGAGGAATAAAATCATAAAAAAGTAATAAAATAGTCAACTGAAGTTTTGTTGAGCAACTACTTAATTCACGTCAACTTTGGTTTTTCATTCTAATGCCCTGAGTCATTCTGTAAAAGGTGGCTGCGAATGAAGGCAGGGAAATGTCTCTGGAGTTTTGAAGATCGACTTCACACTGGATTCTTTTTTTCCCATCCATCTCAGTGTGGCCCTGCTGCCTGCAAATCATTGGACCCCTCACCATCAGTTTGTCTCCAAAAAATGATGGATGCTGCCATAACTGCTCTCTCCTAAAGACAGAGAAAGTTTTCGAAATCCAACTCAGAGGAACTGGTTAGCAATTTTCTCCCTGAGACACAGGATGAAGAATGAGTATTTCAGAGGGTGTATTTGTTGTTATGGCTGTGAACTTAAATTCGAGAGAGCACGAAGCTTTCATTTACATGGGCACCACTCTTCAGAATACCAGTTTTGACTGATAGCAACACGGGTCATTGTTTTTCTGCATTTTTCAGCCTCGCTCATCATATTTGATTTCAAGCAATATGATGGAAACTTTCTAAATTGCTCTACATGTATGCGCATGCTCTTCTGGTGACTGATTTGCATTTGCCAGCGATGCCTCTGTGATTTGAAATGAAAAAGGGCATACTCCATTAATCCCAAAGTGGTGGCATCCTCAAGCGCTGAAAAACATGGATTAGTGCGTGATGATCACAATGAAGCTCCTGAATACAATCTCCGCAATCTATCTAAATACACTGAACGTAACATTATTGTTTTGGACGACTCTCCCAAGATCTTTAAATATGAATATTAAGATTTGATTTCGGCTTCCATTCACTTGTGAATTTCTTCTGTCACATCAACAAATGAAGGCTGACCATATCTTTTGAACTTTTGCAGTCACAAGCTGTGACTGCTGAAATTACTAAAAAGGCAGATGTTAAGCCAGTGTGTTCCCTGGTTACTGAATGATGTTAAGGTCAAGTCTGATGTGTTGCAGACAGACTCCAGAGCCATCCTGGGCATTTGGCCAGTCTCAAACTTGCTTCAGCTGACAGAGTCGCAACATCAGGCAGCAAAACTTTATGGCTGTTTCTATCCAAAACACAGTGATCCCCTGGCTTTGTTTCTTTCTTTTTTTTTTTTGCATGGACATCACTCAAATGTTTGAAAACGTGCCACAGTTACACTTGACATTCTATGTGTGAGACAAAGGCACAGAAGGGAGGTTAAGAGGGTTCTGCGTTTATTTCCCTTTTATTGCTTTCGATTAACTCATAAATGAGACACCAGAGGCCGTTTTCCACATTCTCTCTACAGAGGTTTTGTCTATTTATGACAGACCATCAGCATTTCTCATTGCTCAATTACTTATTCAGTGAAGATGTGACTGAGTCATTCCACCTGACAGGGTTGTCCATCTCCTCTCATGTTCAAGAGTAAAGATGACAGTGAAAGGATGAAGATAGCGAGGGAGGGGTGGGGTGGGGTTGGTGGTGGGTGGGGGTGGAGGGGGTTGACAGCCTTAACACAAACAAAGATATCTGTATTTACCCACAGTACCAGATCAGGAGCACATAGGGATGGCAGATATACTTTGCTAAATGATAGACCAAACAGGAAGTGCCAGAAAGCCAATACAATCTATGTTATGTTTGATTACAGTCGGCGCCACGCACTCCCATGCAAGTTAAAACCACCGTTAATTTGTAAGAATAATAAGAGAGTAATAAAAGCTCGTGCAATCATAAAGACAAAACTCAAGCAACTGGACTAAATGTTACTGAGATATAAGCGGCATAAGATGTGAGAAAGACTGCACGCCCACCCAACGATATCAAGCTAGATAGTTCAGAAGAGATTATTTTCCTAATAAACACAGTTCACAAAATGGCAGCCACCATAAAACCTATATCAATACCGTCTGTGTTGTCAAATGATTCTATTACGTAATCATGTTGTCGCACAGTGCGTCCATCACTCCCAGACTACTTAAAAAAACAAAAAAAAACACAACATGGTTCCAAAGTCTGGATAGTGAAGAGTGTAATAATGGCACCCAAGCCTTTTCATCTCAAGTGCATTTGCCTCCCGGCCATTTTTCTGCTTTTTCCAGCAATTGGATTTATATGAAAGCTGTAGTCTTGAGATAGGGAAAACTTGGACTAGCCCCAATTTCTCGTCTTCTGTCACTTTTATTAGCCCGAAGGGCTGTAAATGGAATAACACAAATGAATTACAGGAAGGTTTATGCTCAGGAAATATCTAACAGCTGGAAAACAGGCGAAAAACTATTCTTAGTAAATTTTTAAAGAGGTGCGTTTTTTTTTTTATCTGCATTTTGTTTTAGAACTCAAGCAAGAATTGACAGAATGGTGCTAATTATATTTTGTTTGATCGTTCCTGTGCATACAGTATGAACGTGTGATTTCACACAGCCACTGATCTGAGGATTCAAAGACATTTATGAGCTTTATTGTGAGTGTGAAACCTTACAGTAATGACGAGGTAACCCTGCTTGTAACCGCTCCATTAATAGATGATTCTCACTGCAGGGTTGAAGGAGCGGTCAGGCCCCCTCACAGCAGGGCCATCATGGTTTACTCTCACGTGATGGATGCACCTCATGGAAAGGAAATGTAGGAAGTGCAGGAGGCAGAGGCATCCAGAACAAAGACATGTGGCCCAGTTTGGTGGGAGGTTTTTCTTGGCTGATTGATTTTTATGTCATCCTCCCTCCACATAGTCAAAACCGAAGGCTCATTTAGAAAAATATCAATGTATATTTACGCTTTCGAGCTGTTGCTGTTAATGGAGATATTGTAGTCACCGCTGCAAGAGTGTGTGCTAAATCAGCTCTACCAAGGTTCAGTATTATCCTGTTTTAATCTTCATGCACTCAAAGAGCACAGTTGACTAGACTACAGGAAACTGCGGGTCTGTGTTATTGACTCTGATCACTCTTGAGGCAGATGCCAAGCAGTCTTGTAACCAAATGACTATTTACCTAAAATCTCCAGCGATTTTTCCCAGGTGTAGCTTAGCAACCATAAGTAGGCACAGCAGCTCCTTCAAGTTTCAGATTTCTCTGCATGTTGCAGTGCTGTGATGGGGGCTGTCGTAAGATGGATACTCAACATATAAAGACGTATGGGAATGTTTTGTAGCCGACTCCAAAAGAAGAAGAAAGGAAAAAAAAAAAAAAAAAATAGCACAGTTAAAGCGTTTATTCTCTTACATTCATTTTTGATGCTATATCTGCATCTGTGCAATAGATGATAGCTTAACAAGTGGAATAGTCTGACAGCGTTTTTTAATAAGTGTCTGTAAGGGAGGAAGGGCTTCACTGACAATAACCGGTCAGCTGCCACATTACGGTGCATAATTTCCCCTGGTCTCCATGCCATCTCATCTTACAACATGTTTGCGCTGTAAACATCTCCCAGCTGTTTTGCACCTGAAATGAGTGATTGCATATTGAAAGAGGTCCTGAGGAGAATGAAAGGGAGACTTAATGGACTGTGACAGCCAAGTATGAAGTAATAACATCTTTCCCTGATAGACCTAACCCCCTAACTGCATGATGCTTCCTCTATAAGTGTGCCTGTGTTATTCAGCAGGCATGAATTATGTATTTCTACATAAATAATCTATTCTCCACCCATCTTGAGATAATTCCAAAGCAGCTCCATGCTTTGTATTGATATGTTTCGGAGTAGAATTGAGCTATGATTTGAGGTAAGAGTTTGATTAAAGCCTCAGCCACTTCATCATAAAAGTGAGCTCCACTCTGGCGATTTTTCTTTCCATCAAATCAAGGCTCGCATAAAATGCAAATCTGAATTCAGCTCACGAGCTGTTCTTTTGATGAAAACCAACCACAGGTGGGAATTACGAGGACTTAAACAGTGGCCGGCTGTGACACTTTGGTGAAGGCTGCCAAAAAGCTGAATGGCAGCAGCTGATTACATACAATCAAGGCGGCAGCAGTGATGAATTATGATTGCAGTTAAATATTGTCATAGCTGCAGTCATTTATTGGGATATCATTATGCATCCTTGGACTCATTAGCATACTAAACATAAAGTAATAAAACGACAGCAATGTAAGCCTCCAGTGCAGCCTTTCTTGTTTGCCAAGAGATGTCAGTTAAAATGTTTGCACCCTTGTGTGCAATTTCAGTTAGTTAGTCTGGTGAAGTTAGCCACAGTTGCCGTCACTGTTTGGCTCTTTCAAGCTTTAAAACTCCAGCGACTGTCTCCATGCTTCCATAATAACAACACCACCAGCAAATGTGGCCTTTGATTTGATCTGTTTCACGAGACCTTACTCTGACCTTGGGGTTTGTCAAAGAAAGCTGCCCTGAAGCAAACAACCTAGTATACGGACAGGTCTTTCTTTGCCTCCTACCCACCTCTTTTTCAATCTTATAAGAAGCTGAGGTTATCACATAATGTAGATTCACTGCTCAATAAATAGCGTAGCCCGAAGATAAAAATCCTTTTTTAGATTAGAGTCCAGGGCAACAGTTAAGGTTTCATTGATAGTCTTAGTTTGTCACCGCAGCTCAAGAACAATCTGATGACAAATAGTGCCGCATCTCATTACCTTGGATTATGTGTTACCCTTCCTATTAGAAACCAATTCAGTCTCATAGCTCATTTGTGTGAAGCCACAAATTGAGTAGTTTCCATTTTCTTGCTGATGTACTTCACAAAAGGCAAATTACATCCTTCCTCTGCTTTTAACAAAGTGGTGCTGAGGCCGGCTGCAAATAGCTCCTTGACATTTTACATGATCAGCTTCATAACAACTATATATGTCAAACAGCAGCAGCTGGACCTCGGTTAAAGCCGATGGTCCCTATGAAGCAAATCTGGCTGTGACCTCCTCGTTCTGGATTCATGCAACTTTAATGCCCAGATGATGAATCAGACACTTACAGTACAGTCAGTTGTATTCCGTATGGAAATCACTTAGAATGCCTGTTGGGATGTACGAACGGTGGAGAAGGCGACCAACTTAGATTTTTTTCTCAATATTGAATTTTTTATGACTTTTGCAAAGAGTTGCGGATAAACTCTCAGCTACAACTTTGAGATTTTGTTATGCAGATGCTGTGATGTATTTAAGCTAAACTCCCCAGTGTTTTATTCAGAAAAGATTTATTCCCAAGAGCACACCAATCTCAGTTGTGCAAACGGACCTATGGTCTTTCTGTTGCTCTTATGCTTCACTGTTCTGCCCCTGAGCTATTTACAAGAGCAGCCAACACCAAATTACAGTCATTTCGTTCCAGTAAAAATGATTGGATGAATATTAGGCTTCTCTATAATACCTACTGTACTGCATTTATCAGTTTGGGCTCATAGCTATTCTGTGAGCATTGCATGGCCCCAGTAGGATCGATGCTGTGAAGGATTACTGTCTACCCACCCATGTGTTTAAAAAAAAAAAAAAAACCAAAACATTTAAAGGCTTGTATCATTTAGAAGCAATGATAGTTGTTTATTGCTGCAATTAGTAATCAAAGGCTGTGAACATGTTGTAATTGATTAATTTCACACCTGAGAGTCTTGTTTGCTTTTATGTGATGCTCCCAGCATGCACACAAGCACATCATGAGGCAAGAATTCTTGTTTATGGCCACCTTGTGAAATGTGCAGAAATCCTTTCATAGCAGTGATAAATGGACAGAATGTCCTAAACAATAAATAAAGCTACTTGAAGTGTGTGTTTTTTTTTGTGTGTGTGTGTGTGTGTGTGTGTGTGTGTAATCACATAAATAATTTTCTTTTCAATGCAATAATTCACACATGATGTTTAGACTGTTGTTTACATGTATTGTTGCAACATAAAGAAATGCGTCTTTTCTTCATACCTCATCCTGCACATTTCCACAAACACGGAGACACAAAAATGTCCTCTAAGAATCATTAATTCGACACTGAGGGAACACTCTTTAACTGTTACAGTATCTGAAACACTGTGCTGTAACTAGGCCAACATGGCACACGCGTGACAAATTCATAATGCCCCCCACCCCCGTCCCTTCCTCCCACGGGGGAAATACATACAGCAACCATTCATAAATGCTGATGCCAACCTGGAGGGGTTTGTTCTGTACAGTTGTAAAGTATAGGCAGTGGCAACTAATTTAATTTTATAGCAGCTCTGTTGTTATGCTGTTGGCAATTTACACATTATAGAAAACATTGTCCATCATAGCTTCAACAAAGGGTATGGAAAGTTGTCATTCCTGTGGCTAATAATCACATCTATAAGAAATCAGATGGAGAGTTTAGAAATACACATTACCTCAAACTTAAGTTTTTAATTTACCTCTTTAGTTCAACGCAAAAGAAACCAATAGGTGTTAATACGACTTTAAATAGACCTGCAAGTGACTCACAGTTTTGGCAGCTCTCCTCCTCCTGGTCCTTTGCACATTGCTCAGATATTTTGTTTTTAGAATGCATGTTTACTATTAAGTGTGCTTAAATTATTCAAATATTTATTATGGTAACACAACGTGCCTACTCAAAACTTGTTTAGAAGTAGTATGGAACTGGGGCACATCTTGGCTTTAAGGGAGTGGACAATTAATCACACTTCTCCATGAGATTGACAGTTCGTGGCGACAGCAGACAGGCAATTACACATAAGAGTAACACAACATAAAAATAAGTGTAAAAGTGCTTTTATATGCAAGAGTTGGAGTTAAAACCTAGCAATGGAGCGTGGGGGTGGGCAGAGTCTCAGGTGAATTGAAACGTGTGCTTAATTTATATTTGACAGGAAGAAGGAAGAAGGGTGGCACAGAATAGTTGCAGCACTAGAAGAGGTCGCAGAACAGCTTCACATATGGTGAGCATCAAGAAAGGCTGCAGGCTGGCTGATCAGAAACGTGAGGCGGGGATTTTCATCAATAATAAATTGGACTTACAGTACATTTATTCTGGTGATAGATTCCAGGGACAGTGCTGAATGGGAACACTTTTTTAGGGATTTCCTTTGTTTATATTTTGGAATTTATTAAAAAAAAAAAATAAGAGGCACAATATGCCTCAAATAAACGATTTAAAATACTACGCATACAGCAGGACTCCAGCCTCTTAGATGACATCTGTGCACAGGATGTGTGCCTGCCATCTTGTGTACATGCAGGCTGGATGTAGCATATGTGTGCAAGAGAAATACCCTCCATCAGGCTATCGTTAGTTAATAACTCATACTACCTGTCACTGACACACACTGGAATTATTGTACATTTGTGTAAAACAATGCAAGTTGCTGTGGTTCAGAGAATCTATGTAAACATATTACGCTGCGCAAAGAATACATAGCATTTTCATTTCTGTATTCCATGGCTAAAGAGATATTTGAATAGAAATTATCCAGAAGAGAGAGGGAGGAGCTGATTAAGTTGCTGCGGATACTGTAAACACACTGATTTAGATTGACTTTAACACCACAATCATAAATATTACATGCTTGCCATTGGATGGTGCGAGAAGCAACCATAGAGCACTTGTATGGCTCGTGTGACCGCGCTGTCTGATAATTACAGCAACATGGGAAAAAGAATCGAAATTAGAGCTAGAAGGGGAATTTGTAAGATGAATATGATTCAGAAAGTACAGGGGGAATAAGTAAGATGCTTTACTTCTTGAGATGAGCAGTGAGTATGGAAGCCTCGGGAGCCATTACAAAAAAAGATTGGAAACCAGCAAAAAAAAAAAAAAAAAAAAGAGACAGTAGATGGCAAAAGGAGGTCTGACAGCTGGGACTTAAACCATGACCCAGGGTCTCAGTTGGACATGGTGGAGTGAGCTCAGATTTCTCTTGCAGTTTTGAAGTGTGAGAAGAGACATCAGGTGGATTTGATTTGAAGTCTCTGCTGATATCGCTGATGCAATTCTTTCTGCATTGCAATAACCTTTTAGCAGTAAACACGATATATATATAAAAACAAGCTCTCAGCTAATATTGGGCAGAATTTAATTGAATTTCATATGAGTGGAACCTTCACACACCAGCATTCGTCTTTGCCAATACTAAACCAAAGGAACTGCATCTCAATGAGATGAAAATATTCAGTTGAGCATAATAAGCGACGCTGAATACAGTCTGCCTTTGCCTCTTCAGCTGCAGCAATGGATTAAGCCTCCCCAGCAGCAGTAAGCATCATTCTGGGCTGAAACTTTTGATGGCATTTAAAATAAGTTTGCATTCTACAAATGACATAGATAGGAGCAGATTTTTTTTTTTGGTTAATAAAAATTAGGTTAATCTGTAGACGTTCACGGTCAATGTGAATTTAGAATTATTGAAATGTGGTAGTTCAATAGCGAAAAACAAGAGATTCTGTTCATGGCTGAGCTAAAAATGAGAGCTTTTCATTTCCAGAGTGGCTGACCAAAGGAGCTATTTGTCACAATCATCATCTCTACTATTGATTATTTAGAAAGAGCAGCGGGTGAATGTAGACACATGAGAATGACAGAGCAGCACTATAAATCACACAGCCAGAGGGGCCCGAGGAAAAGCTACTTGCCATCTCTTAGAAACAGGCAGAGACGTTTCTTCATTTTAGTGCCATCTGCCTTGCACTTCAGTGATCAAAGTAAATTGGGGACTTTTTGCACTGAGTGCGGAGCAGGGGCCACCCTCTGGTGCCCCTCGCCCCGGAGTATTAAATGAGTGGAAATTCAATTATGTGCCTCCATCTCTATGCCCGAAACTTCTCAGTACTGCACAGTGGATGAGCAGACATGGCTGGAGCCACGCGGTCAGCTGACACGTCTGCCAGATACACTGTCAACGTTTTGGTTTTGCTCTTCTGCCCTCATTAAGGCAGCGATCTGACACAACTTGGGATTTGCAATATTTGTGTTTTCATGTCCCTGTGACCCAGAGAAGTTATTGGTTCTTGTGCACTTCTCTCACCTTTCCGCATTGGCACGTGCCTACATTACTTCATAATATATATGAAGGGATAGCAGCATGTTTTAATAAATCTTATATATATATATATATTATTTGTATTATTATTATTACTTTTTTAAATTCATTTGATAAATACTTTAAGTGCCTCTAAACCCCCTTCCAAAAGACAAGTGCTTTAATTCTGCTGAGACTGAGATTATTATTATTATTTTTTTTTTCTTTTTCGGTCAACTCAAAGAGTAAGAGAGCTTTAATAGGCTGTAACCTAAAATACATTCATTTTACCTAATTTTTGAGAAAAGCAAAACCAGAGACAGACTGACTGCTACATGCTCATGTAATGTCATGGGTAACTAGCACAGGTGGGCTGAATCTACCTGATCAGCACGAGCCTTTGCAGGGAGAGACTGTGTGCTTCCTTACTTGCGTAGTTAACCAGAGAATTATAACACAACAAAGCCACCATTGCTGATATCAGCACACCTTTGTTTTCTTCCAAAAAAAGAGTCTACTTTATTCATTGCTTGAATTACAATTTACTTGTGTCTTGGCACAAGGGGGAGCTCGCTTTAAATCCCTCCACTGTGGCCGATCAAAATAGTAACCACAGCAGCTGCTGCAGAAGCGGCGACAGGATTCCACTGAGTGTGTTTTAATTGAAAGTTCTCGCTATGTAAAGTGCCGAAGGAAGCTCCACAATGCGTGTGCAAGACATAATTCAGAAAGAAATCTCCTTTCCCATAGCATGACCTGTTCTTTGGTGTAAACTTTACCATAAAACACATGCTGCACATAATCACCTTTATACATATTTAAAATATCTGCTCGTATGAATAATGAAGAGCCATTAGCTTTGACGAAAAGGCATTTTTCTGTAAATTTTGAAACGCATCTTGAAATGAAGACATGAATGTGTTCATTAAATTAAAATACACCCAAATAAAGTGCGTTCATGTATTTTTTGTGCATTTTTGGTTCTTAATTCATTGTTTTTGGAGAAAAGCAGGATAGCATCAGTGCATTTTATGCTTAATAAGAAAGAATAAAATTACAGACATTTAATTTTCCAGTTCTGCTTATTCCTCTTCGTCTGTCAGAAGACCAAACAAGACAGCTGTCATGTTTAGTTTTAGGATTTCTTTCCTTGTTCCCATGTGAACTGAGCTTGGAGAGTCACAGACAAATGCACAACAGATGTGCACGATGTATCATAGAATTCAGGGCCGAGGATTCAGACGCAGGGACAAGACATTTAGAGTTCCACAGATTTGTCTCACGCACAGAGACACAAAGATTTTTTTTTAAAGAATATTTTAGTAACTGCGATGCAGTGATCGCCTTGCAGCACATTTCAGTGATCATCTGGCAAGAATAAGAAATTGCTTTGTTTCTAAAAGATTTTAAAGTTTCATAGCTGAATTTAGTTATTTCAGGTCATCACGCATCTGGTAATTGCAGGAGCAGCATATATGAGTGAGTAACAGCCCCAGATGTGCACATGCATTATTTCCTCCACTTGTCAGTGATTTTTTTTAAACCCTTTATATTTATTTATATGGCGTTGATTGTGGATGCTGTGCTAAAACATTAGGAAACCAACAGGGGGAAAATGGGCCATAGACTATGTGAAGGAAGTATAATAAACTTTCCTCTGCGCAGCTGAATTTCCAGCGAGCTGGCAAATTGACCTGGGCATCTAGTGAGGATCACTTGGGCTACACTTGTTCAATTGAGCTGTTAGATTTATTAAAACATGCTGCTATCCCGCTGAGACAGGTAAAAATCAATGAAAGCTCAGCTGTAAATCTGACCGGCAAGGAATAAGGCCTGAAACTAGAGGTCTCACCAGAACTGTGCGGGTGAACAAGCCTCAGTAAAACTTCTGAAAATGTCTTTCCAGAACGGCTGAATAGGTCAATATGCTATAGTAGAGTATGGTACTGGCCAAATCTATTGTTTTTACTGTGCGGCTGGTGATGTGTATAAAGAGCGACCGCCTTGGTGGCCACTACACCCTAGGGATTTGTCAATACTATAGTCCTATTTTACTTCCCTGATTTGTTATGACATGGATTGCATGCACTGACAATGTTTTATTAGTCCTCTGGGAAATCAGAGGTGAGTTTTTACAACTGGATGGTCAGATTTTTTTTTCCCCCTCAAAATACAAAAAGGGCCAAGACTTGCCGTAACCGGAAACAAAAATGTAAACATCAAAACACTTTACTTTCTTGACAGAGGGCAATAAAAATATTTCAATGTGGATTCAATGAGCGGTGCACATTCGATTTTTATGTTTACATCAGCACGGTGACACCCACCTGTGTGACAGGGTGTTGACTGAGGCAGTGAGACACCAATGAGCTCATCAGCAAGTCACATCTCTGTGTGTGTGCCTGTACATGTGGCCGTCCAGGACAATCCACGGTGCCCAAAAAATGAAGCCGTGTTTATAAAGGAATTTTACTTGACAGCTTCACCTGAAAAAGTACATGTAAAAGTAGAGATGGCTGAATTCCATAGAGAGGGGAAAAAAAAAACAAGAAAGAAGGAAAAAGAAAGCATGGCCAAAATATATGTTTTTAAATTAAAAGAAATGCCTGAGCCAGTTTTGTTGTTCACAAAGCTAGAGGAACCTCATAGCAAAACAGATGCAGCCAGATTGCGAGGTATTAAGGCTTCAGTCCAGTGCTGCAGGCTCTAAAAGTAAAGCTTTAAAGTCCCATCTTTAAAAAAGAAAAATCCTTCAAAATGACTTCTTTTTTTTTCCAACAAGCTGGAGGTTTGTTTTGTTCATGTCAAAGCCAAAATGTTGTTTAAATCTGCACTTTTCAGAGGCTAAAGAACTTTTTCTAAAAATGTCTGATAAAAACAAAAGTCAGACATTCTGCAACAGGACATCACGTAGCGACAAATGCAAAGCCCCATAATCTATTGAGAGCGTCACCTATCCAGCCAAGAGAGCAGAAATGGCTGCAACAGCGGAGAAAATCAACAGCTGTGCATTTATGTCAATTGTGCATGCTTTGTCAAGCACAAAGCCCATTCTACACTCTGCATGGGTCTGCTTCTCCGATACACGTTCCTCTGTCAACTATCCATCCTGAAGTCTGTTCTTCACAAGGACATGAGTATTGACTTGGATTTCAGAATGACCTCATTTCATCCCTGCAAAAAACATCTTGTTCCATCTAATTCTCTTCTAGCAGCCATGTTTAAGAGCTTTTGAGCTTAGGTAGATATTTCAGCCATCCAAACACATTTATTTTGGGCCTCGCTCGTTTGTTCGGAAGCCTTTTCACTGAGCACTTTACTGGTGGCGACATCCCACAGGAGGCAATTAAAGACCATTCCATTTCAAAATTACTGTGATCATGAGTGTAGGATGGACCAGCCTGTAAGAACAGCTGGGACAGATAAATCAAAGCTGTGAGAGCTGAGCAGGTGGAGTCTTGCAGTGAGAGGATCTTCACTATCGTCGGCCATAGATTGCTGTTTCGCAGTCTGGGATGTTGCAAAGGCAGGAGCATCGCTTATAGCCAAGGAGTTGTGCAATATGCAACTCAGGAGGATCTTCTGGTGTAAATTAGTGGAGGAGGGTTGTTTTCCATTTTTTTGTGTTGTACTCTCTTTTATTTCACTCATTATTTTATGTATCACATCCTTGTATCTTCAGCAAAGTGTAGTTAAGTAATGGATGAAGGGTTTTGATGTGGTGCAGATCAAAAAGACTTTTTACAGCAATTTGATTTGAATTGCAATTAAGATTTTAAGTGATAACTGTCCTCACAGGAAGCTGCACTTAACAAGTCCTGTCACCACGTTAATCCAGTGGAGCGGGCCCTGTCATGCTGCTCGGAGGAGGGAACAATTCAGTGGTTACATGTCATCGCAACAACATTGTCCTGTTGCTTTGAATAATCCACACACATCACTCTCAATAATGAAATAATGAGACCATCCTGCGCTGACAGGAGCAGAATATGTATTTATGTTGATGTTGTTGACCAAGTCATAATTATTTGGTTAGGTGTCGTTCCCACGCCTTACCAAACGATGGCTTGCATGTGCAGTTTTGTTAAGTTACAAGAATACAAATATTACTTTAAGTTAACTTCAGTTTGAATTTAGGAAATTGAAAAACTTTTAGATTAGTGTTTAGTCTGCGTGGTCAGGAAGCTCAGTTTTACCACGCTTCCTGAAATTGAGGGCCAAGTTGTTTCTCTGGTTGTTTGGTTTACGATTTCAAGGAAGCTCTAAGAAGTGGAACCTAATTCCTGAACTCACTCATCCATATATATGAACAAGTACGGGTTTCCTGGCAGTAATTCATCAGGGATGACCATCATTGCCCACATAAGTGCTCAGATGCTTTGGGGCGCTCTTCTTCCATTAGTGCTCGAGTGCTTGCAGCGCTAACCTTGTGTGTATTATCCATGTGGGAACTGCAGGCTTGGATGAATGGATACGGGAACATCCTAGAAAATATGATGATATCCTGACATGTAATTGAAACACCTGTCTCCATATATACACTCAGACACACCATCTCTCCCAAAAATAGTAAACACGGGCAATAAAATATTTAGATTTTGAAGTACTAACGGCATATTTTTGCACATATTCCCAGTATCCATTTAATTTTATTCGGTACACTACCCCATTTACGCAAACAGCTCACTTCTTTGCACAATGAAGTACTTAAATAAAACATAAATATCAAGAATGCAGACAGGGTCGAGAGCTTCATATAGTCCAACTGAACTGTAAGATTAGGCAAGATGCTGCTTTGAATACAGTATGAGACTTGAAACGTTGCACTGTCTGGAGATAAGAGAAGGATGTGATTTCTCTTATTTATTTAATTATTAATAAATGAAATCACATCAGGGGCATGTTAATAAGAGAGGTCAGGGAAACTCCCTCGAAGTGACAGCTGGACACCAAAAAGACCAACAAACTATAAATTCTTCCTGGCCAGAGTTCTTCATGCAGGTCAATACCAGCACTTTCTGCAGGAGTTCTGAAATGCATTTATGTAAATATTTTACATAAATGCTTTTTATTTTTTATTATTATTACTTTTATTTTGTTCATTGTTCATGTTGGTTATACTGCTCATTGTGTCTTGCACAAAATGGCATCCAGCCCAAGTACAGTTATACTGTAAGTGGCTCCAAGGCCTACACATGAAATATACCACTGAAAGGTTCATTTTTTTCCTGTTACACAATGTCTACTAAGTAGAAATGAAAGACATTTGCTCAGCATAACAGCCCATAAATAGTCATAAATGAGCAGAAGAATGTCAATAATCACCTAAATAACAAAACAATCCAGCGATGCTGTATGTATGGGAATGTAAGACAGGGGTGAGAAATCCCAAGAATTCTCATAAATGTTAGATTTGAAAAATTTTGACATATTTTGAGATACATCTTTATCCATGGCTATAACTACAGTATTAACAATAACATTAATCCATTTTAATGACTTTTTAATGACTGATAATGACTGATAGATGATAAATAAATACACACAATAAATGTGTGTATTTATTTGCTCAATTACTGAGTCTAAGTATTTGGGAAATGTATTGTTCTTGAAATGTTAATATCACTGAGTGAACTGTGCAGTGGTGACCATGTTTTATTATTTATTTATTTCCTGAGGGAGACCTTTTCCATTTAGGTAAATTGGTGGTCACTGTGGAGATGCTTGCATCAATGTCTTCCCATGGATTTCTGATGGTCTAGCACTGACATGTGGTGGACATACATCAAAAAGACATGTAAAAAAACGGATTAAAGATACTTATGAAATGCTGTGGCAGGAGGAGTCAGCAGTTGCCGTGGCTGAGTGGGGGGCAGGGGGAGACCCAGGTTGGTGGACTTCATGCATGCCTGTCTGCCTCAATCATGCTCATGTGAACAGCAGGCACTCCACAGGATGTGTCATGTCATTATTCACCACCAGGGGCCAATGAGCAAAGAGCAGCAGGATGATTCTATACAGTGTTGTCCCTTGTGCGAAGGAAGTGTGTGTGTGTGTGTGTGTGTGTATCTTTTTTTCATTTGTCTGTAAATACATTGGGAGTATGAGGGAGGGTGAATGAGCAAGAGTGTGACAGGAAGTGAAGGTGCGCAAAAGAGCAAGCAAGAGAGATTTTCTGTGTATGTGAGCTTTAAACATCCTGCTGAGGTATTTTTAGCTTTGTTTTCCAGCTATCTGTTTTCCAGACCGAGCGTGGTACGGGTTTCTCGTGCATTTCTCAATCATATATCCTACTAGGGACACTCACGTAAAACACACCCACACACACGCACAAACACACAAACACATGAAAGCATTCAGTTGCTTCTGCTCCAATGACCAGCCTTCACATGGCTTTGATTGTCCCAAGCAATAAATCATTTTCACTTGCTGCATCTGAAATATTTATTCAATGTTAATCAAGCACTTCTTCCTGAATACACACACATGCAAAGACACATAGTGTGTGAGACAAACTGCGAACCTGCATGTCTGGATAGGGAACCTCATAACCATTCTACTAATGATGTCGTGATGCAGTTATCTTCCATTTCTTTTAACATAGGACTCCAACTTACTAATGCACAATCAATAGGAACAAAGCTGTCATGCGATGAATTTCAGGAAAAGCAACTCAGGTGTTTTGTTTTTTTTTTTTTTTTTTAAATACCTTGACCTGTGTAAATGAGAATCCTAATACGTGGTTAATGACAATTCTCTTTATATCAAAATTGCTCTGTCAAAATATACAAAATTCATAAAATGCATGCTAAGTTGCACTGAGGAGATGTCCTGAAGTGAAGTGAAGTGAATGAAATACTATTATTATTATTACAGTTCATCCTTTGGAGTTGGCCACGAAAGAATTTACCAACACACACTTGTTAAGAAATTTCAATTCAAACCACAGAAGCCAATGTCATTTGGAAGAAAAGTCAGGGATCACTTGTTACCATCTGTGAACTGTAAATGTCTGCTCAAAAGGACAACCTGGAGTTATTGAGATATTTCAGCCTACGTGATTAAAGAAGTGCTTTTTCCAGTGTCCTGAGGGGCTGATAAAGTTATGACCACTGTCAGGGGAATCAAAGGCTGACCTGTGTGATCCGATCCAGCAAATGAACCACTGCAGCTGTAATTGCTGAAAATGAAGTGCATTGAGTAGTCGAAGACTAGTCGGAGTGCTGACCCCTGCTGACCGTCAGAGGTGCCTACAATGAGTATGTGACCATTAGAACCAGACCACGGAGTAATGGGAGATGGTAGTCTAGCCTGATGAATGCCGTTTTTTCTTTTACATGTGTGTATGTGTACCGCTTACCTGGGGAGGACATGGCACCAGGATGCAGGAAGGAAGAATTAAAGTTGGTGGGAGCATTGTGATGCTTTGTGTAAGGTGACCAGATTTCTGAAAAGAGATTCAGGGACATTTTCAGCGCCGTGGTCAAAAGTCAAATGTGCATGCCTCATTATGAAATAAATAACAAGGGCAATTACACAGCTGTGTATTTTGACAATGCGTATTAAATAAAATGGTATAGCCAAGAAGAACTTTCAAAACTGGTAGTCCAATGGTCTCTTCTGGCTCCAACAAAAAAAAAAAAAAAAAAAAAAAAAAAAACAGGCAACATTAATTATGGCCTCTGTTTGAAATGTGCTTCATCAGAGGTTCCTAAACCTTTCAGACCATGTGCCACCTTCTACTGCAGAAGTTATTTTTTCAGGAAATAAAAAAAACAACTGACTTGCTCGTACAACAGCGTCAGCAAGATTAAACAACACCAACAAAATGCGACTGCATTAAAATGAAAGAGATGCCTACTGAGGCTGTTTATTCTATCACACGCCTTCAGTGTCCGACATTAGAGCTGTAACTACCAAAACCCTGTTATTCTACGAAAATAAGCAAAAACAAGATATTGTTATTGTCTTCCCAATGTTATAAATACACAACATCGTCATTATCTACACTTCACCGGCGGCGGTGACAGCGTGGCGTTAGCGTCGCCGCACTGTTTTACAATCCTCCTTACTTTTACCTCAGCTCACCCACAAACTGCAAGCACACAACATAAATCACACAAAAGCACAACTCACCGTGACTCACAGCAAACAACGCGGAACAATTCTGCCGCGTATTCCGTTTACGGGTGCCGCGCATGCGCCCTGAAAGCAACGTCAGCGCGTCGTTTTCACAGCCTACCGTAATAACGGGAGTTTGAGTCCCCCCCCCCCCTTCCCCCATTTTGGGGGGTCCTGCTATTCCGTGATTACGTGATTTTGGACATTTAGCATCTTTCTGAATATTCTTGAAGAAGTAAACTCCTTCAGTACAAACAAATGACCTCGTTCTGCAGGATGATGCGCCCCAGCCATGCTGAAAAAAAAAAAATGGTTTGTGGAACATAATAACCAGTTCATGTTGTTGACTCTGTTTCTCGGATCTCCATTCAGTAAGATAAAATAACCCTTTATTGCTTCCTCAAAGATGGTAAATCGTCCCATACAGCAGCTAAATATACACATACAGTAAAAAAGAGGGGAGGTTAAAAAAGGAAGAGAGCATTTGGATAAAAAAAAACATATTTACAATATTTAGATAAATGTATACATACACTATCTATACTGAGGCATTAGAACATCTGTGGTATGTGCTCAACAAACAAATCAGTTCCAGAAGGCCTCCTCTCACAGCTTACAGGACTGAAAGGATCTGCTGCTAACACCTCGGTGCCAGGTAACACAGGATCATCAGCAGTGGAGTCAAAATGCTGTGTGAGACTGGTCTATTTCCTTCATATTAAGCAAAAAAGGCAACATTTCTCACTCACTTTAAACATAATGCAGCATAGTATTCTCAAGGAAATATTACAGAATTATTATGGACAAATAATAAAAATTAAGCTTCACCATTTTCTTTCCCAATGTGAATGCTGTTTCAGCGGCCTTTTCACACTGCAGGCAATGAAATTCTCATGGAAAGTACAGAATTTTTCATTTTTATGAGGTTAGTTGTAGTTGCATCTAGATTTGCGCTTCAAAAAAGTACCCCCCATTTATGTTCTGGTATCAGCTCATCCCGGGTTTTTTAGACCATTCCCGTCCGTGAGCAGTACTGAGGACATTATGTTTCTGTCTTTAATAGTAGTTATGTCTCTAGGCGCTAGTGATTTGAAAAGCAAAACTTCTGCTGAAACGAGTCCTTGTATTCACAGGTAGCCATCAAAAATGTATGATAAGCTTTCTCCATTCATTTCACCCTTCCCCCACAGATCCCAGTCATGACAGGGGCCTTTATGGACTCCTCCCCCAATGACGACTACAGCGTGGAACACTCGCTCTTCAATTCCTCGGCCAGCGTCCATGCAGCTGCCTCAGCTGCCTCGGTACACGGGCAGCAGGATGAGTCGCAGTCCATGTCCAGCGACGCCATCTGGCTCTGGATCGCCATTGTCGCCACTATTGGAAACATAGTGGTTGTGGGCGTCGTCTATGCCTTCACTTTCTGATGAGCATAGGTTTACAGAAACAAACTGGGACGCATCCTCCTGCTTCTGGATCTCTGGACCCCTGAGTGAGGCCATGTTTCACAGATACTTATCCTCTCTATATATCTCCAGCTCTCATTCTCTCTCCCCCACACAGGGTTTTGGATCAGATTGGGCCCCTGAAGACAGTGTGGAAATTGTGGTACTAGACAATGACATATAGACTGCTATAATGCTTCATCAGCAGGAGAGACTGTTACGAGTGATGTGGGGTAAAACTACAAGTGAAGAAGCTCTGTAGTTCAAACAGCAGCACCAGACACACATTCTCAACCAAACTTTTTTCTTTTTCGATCTTAAGTTTCTTTCCACGTTTCTCCACAGACAACACCCTCACTTGTAATGGAGAGAGAAGAATGGAGATTAAATGAGGCTCAAGATTCAGGTTGATTTGGGCCATTTTAAACATGCACCAGATAGTTGCTGAGCAATTTAGGCCAGTGCTGTTTAATTATGTGACTGAACAGAGATGGTGAATGTTAAAAAATTTAGAAAGCACTGGGATTATTTTGATGTCAGGCAGGGCTGAGGGCCAGGACGATAGAGCTCATTTAAGGACTTTGTTGTGGATGAAACATAGTTTGGACACTCAGCATTATTGCATACAATATGTTTCTACACAATTTCACTGACCGGACACTGCCATTAGACTTTCTTTGGTACACGCTCAAAAGTTCATGATAATAATAAAAGTGCAAAACTAATTCAGCCCCTTTGCAATGAACTTTCTTTGTCAGATTGTGAAATACCAACAGTAAAATGCAGAAAAATATATAGTGGTGGTCTGTTTGGATATGAATGGCTATTATCCACAGATGTTAACAAAATAAAACTAGAAGCACAAACTAAATGAAACACATGTAGCCTTCTATACTTGTTCACCTAATTACTTCTGGAATTGTTTTCTCCCCTCCCCCCATTAAGAACAGCTTCTAAATTACATTTTTATATTTCACTCAGAACAAAGGCATCAAACAAAGATGAAAGCTCCTCCTATTGCAGACGTTAGAACAGATGTGCAGATTGTTCATCTGCAGGAGTAAAGGATCTGCAGGAAGACGAGGCCTTTGGTGAACATTGTGCTAAATGTGTACCAATGTGAGCGGCGGAGGGATGCCTCCATTCTGAAATGTAACAGTGTAAACACATCACTAAATTAGATTTTTGTCTCCATGGCAACTAATCATCATCCTAACCAGAAACAATGACTTTACTTTCAGTTATGATTGTTATGATGAATATATAGCAGTTGCTAAAATTACTTCTGCCAACTGGTGTTGTGCTTCGCTGACAATTTTTCTTTTCTTTAATTTTCACAGGCTACAAAAAAAATAAAAATAAAGAT
This sequence comes from Echeneis naucrates, assembly GCF_900963305.1. Taxonomy (NCBI): domain Eukaryota; kingdom Metazoa; phylum Chordata; class Actinopteri; order Carangiformes; family Echeneidae; genus Echeneis; species Echeneis naucrates. The sequence continues at coordinate 13,906,492 of NC_042532.1, forward strand.
AACATGCATTCTTTTTCTTCACATGTGCATTGTTTTATTTGTCAACTGGTCTTTCTTTTCCAGACACACTGAATGATTTACATCTTTAGACAAATGCTTGGACAGAAATACAGAGAGAGCTCTCAAATATTTATCCTTAGATTTACATGACAACATCGATGTGCTGTAGATTTAAACTTACCTTGTAAACACCATATCTGTTCAAATTTTCACACACTTCAGTGAAAAATTCTGGCTTATTGCATCAGGTGCATCATGTAGGGAGAAATTCAGACATACACTAGTCTAATCTCTTGTCTTTATAAGTGTAAGTAACCTGCAAAGTGTTTAAAGGAGGACTTTACAAGTTATTTTTAATAAATGGTTAATGTAGAAATATTTAGACATGTTGTAAACCACATACACGATGCTCCTTTTGTAAAGACATGCTACTATTAAAATTTCTGTATTGATACATGTTTTATGTCTCTATTCAATTTCTTTTTTTAAAGCCACGCATGTCCACAAAATGTGACCCAGGGCAGGTCTAATGTCCTCAGGAGGTTGGCTGCTAAATGCAAACTTTTGACTCACCTCTCATCTGCGCTTAATAGCAGGTGAATGTATCTCAGCTCCATCTTTTCTCCTGATGAAACATCCTTGCCGTTGTACCTTGTGAGGCCAACCAACTGGCAGACATCAGCTGCTGAGCATCAGAAAAAAGCTAAGCACGGATGGCACCATTTGTTATTCTGACACAGACTCAGGTTATTTAAAACTCACTCTTATCTAAACTCTAATCACTCTTCGGTGGATACACGGGCACTTCCCTCTTTGTCTACATAGTACTTTTGTTGAACTAGCAGGAAGACGACACAAGAATTTGAGACAAACCCTCAATATGTTGAAACATTGCACTGTCAAGTTGTCTTATCTATATAAAAAGGCAAAAAAAAAGGTGCTTCTGAACCTTTTTGAGTACAGTTTTTAAATAACTTTATAAGTTATATACTTAAGCATTGGCTCAAATTCATTTTCTTTACAATTAATATTAGTAAATGGAAGTTAACATTTTTGTGACTACCTGGGTATTTCACAAGACACCCAGGAATAAAAAAAAAATTGTACATTTAAAAAAATGTATTTGTATTCTGGCACTGTACTGCTAGTATGGGGTAAAATTCTACAATGTTAGAGCAATGTATAGTTTGACTTTGCAATTTTACTGACATCCCAGCAGACATAGGTGATTTTTATAACTAGAACAATTATTTCCAAAGTGACCCTGTCACCTTAGGGAGAAGTAATGTCAAAAACATTTAGAGCTCACATTCATAATTCCATAAAACTGCACCACTCAACCTTTACAACACCTCACAGACTAAATCAGCTGTTTCACCACTGGAAAGGCAGCTTGGTTTGAGAGTATATGGATCATCTCCCTTCAAAATCCCCACGGGCTTTTCTGATCCCCCCTCCGCAGAGGAAATAAGAGATGGAAGTGAAGTCGGCTGCGCATGATCTTCCAACAACCTTCACACTGCTTTGATTGCTGCGCTTCCTCTGCATCCGATCAAATGTTTCTACTGTGAATAAAAAATAAAAGCCCCAAGGGTCTTGAAACTCCAGCAAAGTCTCTCACAAAAACTAGAGGAAAACGAGCCTTGTGAAATCCTTCAGAAAGCGCAAGATGAGATGGATAATCGGTGACCTTGCCAAAGTTAATCTCTGCTAATGCAGGGTAATTATTAGAATTGTAGGTGATGTTCTGGGAGAAATCCACAGTGGCCAAGATTTCATTTATGCAGTCTGTGCAAGATGAAGCTTTCTTTGCCCAGTGAAGAAGTTAATTTAAAGACAAGTTCAAAGAGGGGAGGGGAAGGGGAAGGGGGAGAGGGATGGGGACAGGAAATGGAGTGGAATATAAAGAGTGGTGTACGTACTTCTCCCAGGCTGTGGCCCAAGTCCACTCCAGTTGAGAGCGTCAGCTTGGTGATGAGGTGATGGGTATGCTAATCAGCGCCAAGTGGCTTCGGAGACACATTGGGACATACAGTGTGTGTCGTCAAAAGAAAGGCTACACGTGATCAATTATATAATGTGTCACATGAATGAGCCTGGAACAGAGAATCTGTTTTTATTTGTGAGGAGGCTTTGCAGCAGCTAGCAGAGGGAGTGAGGAGCACAGGTGCTTTACTGTACATCAGTGTGCACAACACGCCACACACCTAACCAATTCTTGAGTCAGTCATGCATTCATGACAAACCTACACACTGCAACGCTGATCTTACTATGATGAGGTATCTCGTTGAGGGGTGGCATCTTATCCAAACACTGACAAATGAGCGCATGTAACCCTTCTGTGCCTCAATGATCGGCGAGATTTAATTACAAAAACAAATACAACTATCCGCCTTATATATGATGAAGTAAAAAATAAACATATAAATAACAGATAAATCAAGCTGTCACTGCCAAATGTGGCATGAGAAGCTGTGAAAAACAATGACGTGGATGAACTTTAATCCAATTTGGACTGCTTTAAGGGATTGAAATTTGCAGATTAAAGCCCAGTTTTATTTCCAGAAAACACTGTGGTCTCATAGGAATCTGGTCTCACAATGATAAACCATTAAAAAAAAAAAAACATATGAGTACTATCTGAGTTTAGCTTTAAGCGACGCAGGGGACCAGGGCTCAGCACATACATGCTCCAAAATTATTCGGTAGACAATATTGGTTAGCCTGATTGTCTGAAAGTACACTTTTGCTGATGGAAATATCTGTCACAGCTTAGTTTATAGCTTCATTGACTGTTATTGTTCATTTGTTATTGTCACATTTAATTTCAATGGATATAAATCAATTCATCACCAGCTTTGTGCAGCCTTCAGCTTCAAGTTTGGAGAGGACGCGAGAATACTGAGTGACATAACGTTCTGAACTTCCCGGCACTCATCTGTTCACGCCCTGAGACTACTTCAAAGCTTTCTAACTTTTTATTAACTGTTTATTGTAATCACCCCGGTGAATGAGCACATGACAGCAGAGCACGATAAAAAGAGAATAATTGAGATGCATTAGTTTGTTGCACGTTTGCGTTAATTTCTTTTACTATCCCATAAGATGCGGTTTTTAATCGCAATCAATAATGCACATTTAATCATAATGTTTCCTGCTTGCAGCCAGTTTCAGAGAACAGATAAGTGCGGTTTTCTCGTCAACAGCCTCCGCTGCTTTTACTTTGTAAACTCCAGTTTAAAACAGGCACTCATTTTTAACTAGGCAGCATGTGAGCTGCCATGAAGGTAACAGAGGTTTCACAGAGATTAAATAGGTGCCATTATGTTATTGTCTCTTGATAACATATAAAAGGGAGGAAGGCTTGGTGAGAAAAGGATTGTAGGTGGGCTGCTTCCATGGCAACTGTAGGCTGTAATGGATTTAGACAGTACCTTTGGCTTGTGGCATCCATTTCTGGCTCTTGATTGTGTTTGTGTCTATCTTGGGTTTTCTTCTTCCCACCATTTCCTGCTCACCCACGAACACCCTCTCAGTCTCTAATGGTGCGGCTCATTACAGATGCTTGTCAGTCCAGTTAATGTCCTGCGATGAGAAACACAAACAGTGCAGCACCTATACAGCTCTAAATGGTTTGAATGTTAATACAAGGCAATAACCCCGTGAGCAGGATCATTTGGCACAGGATAGCATCACCAGATTTGCACAAAATTGACATAGATGATGTGTGCTTGTAAGAAGATTCAATTTACTTTCAGGTAAATCAATAATAATCGAGATCACGAGTTTAGGTCTCGCTGTTTTTTGTTAAGACACTAGATGCAGGCAAAACGTGGAAGAGGACATGATTTCCAAATAAGCCGCTTGCTTCAATTTGCATGGAATAGTTAATACTGTGCGGACACGAGAGGTTTTAATTCAATGCCAACAGCTGCCCCAGTGAAAAGGCTTCATTTCTGTGGCTCCATGATGGGAGCTCAGCATAACCCATCCTCAAAAAGGCAGACGTGCTATTCTTTTGATTTAGTATGGCTCCTGAGTAGATGGCTCGCTCTCTCAGATAATGTGTCTGTCTCTCATGTCATACAGAAAGCACCCTTAGAAAGAGGGGGGAATTCATGAGGGCGCTGCCCTTTGAAAAAGATGGATGCATTACTACCCTCCTGCACCTTGAACCACATCCACTTATTAAGATTATCACAGTTATTGCTTTTTTTTAGCCTTCGTTTTAATCCAGCCAGTTGACTGAGAGCAGAAAACAGGCCAAATAGATGAAAATAAACACAAGTGCAGTTAAGGCTGATGAATATCTTTGGTCTAGCAGATATTTGGTAGTTGAGCATTGAGACCTAATCGTGGCAAATGATAGCATTAAGTTTACATGTGCAGCAACATTTATATGCCATATTCACCATTCACTGCTACTGTTACACTATGTAACACCATATCAGGAAAATATATCATTTTATATATTTATAATATATAATTTTAAAACTAAACCACTTTTTAAACCTCATAAAAGAAAACAAAGTAATTTTCGAGCAACCTCAAATAAAACAATACACAATTGTTGAGATATTTGACCGCAACAATGAAGCAATAGACCAGCCCACTAACAGACAATCGCCATCCCCCGAGCCACCAGCCACCCACCGGCACATCTGTTATTGTTCTGCTGGCTGCAGAGAAATACACTCAAGTCGCAGACAAACTTCTTCAATCATTAATCATGGTACATATTCAACCTATGAGCGGGAATCTGCCTCGAAATATAGCGTGGCCAACGTACTTGTATGTCTCAGAAACTATCAGAGGAGTCCTGGAAATAACACGTCCATCCCACAGGAGACCACTGCCACACCTCTATCACTACTCTGGAGATTGGATATCAGCATGCGGAACATGCAGCCTGTCACCATGGAGACTGACATGTGCCACTCTGTTCGCGTGACGCGCCCATTGGCAGACTTTGAGTCCCACTTGAATGGTTGCTGGCCAAAATTGAAGTGGATGCCACTCCTGGCAGCTAATGGAGCATGTATTGAACGGAGAGTGAGACGAGCAGGGAGACAGATACACAGGCTGACAGGAAATGACAGCATGATTGAAAAGAGCAAACATTCAAAAGAATGGGGTGTTATTTTAGAACAGAGCGGAGCCGAGACTGATCGAAGAGCATCTTTGTCATCTCAAGCTCAGCTTGAACTTCAAGCAAGTGAACCAGTGAGGCTGCTTCATTTTTGTGGCAGTTCCAATATCTGCTGTGTAATTTATCTTTTATGACAACTGTAACAACAGCTCTGTGTGAATTGGGTATTAAAAACCCCGTAAACCCTGTTTTGTTTTGTTGTTTTTTTTACTTATAACAGGAAATGGGCTCGATATGTTTAAACTTCCGTAATTTGTAAGCTGTAAATGAGCATCTATTCAAATAATATATTTAAGAAGAATTTACTTACACTTTATAATTGATTAATTCATTTGTTGCTGCTACACTCATTTTATACATCATACTTCTGTGCTGTATTTCTTTGTTATGCTGCATTTAATTTGCACAACTCGTGTAATGTAATATACTTCCATAAATGGTCTCATGTTCATGTGTGTGTTTTCAGGAGAGGAGGACTGTGTCTCACAGTGAATTTCCAAAGCACAGGGCACTTCCCATTTTCACCAGGAGAGAGCTCCATGTGCACCACAGTCATCACACAGCGTGTCCTCTAGAATCAAAATCAACTTTAGTGACAAAGTACAAATACACAAGAAATCTGACTTCAGTTTTCAGATGCTGGAAAGTGGCTTACACAGACTGTACATATTACGCATGAAAAATGGTGTATCAAAGTGCAAAAATGCTGGAATTGAATAATACCAGGCCATTTATTGTTCATAGTCTCAATGTGCCTGTAATCTCTGTCAGGCGACGTTGGGTGACCTGAAAGGGGCCATATCAGTAAAATGTATTATTACATAGACATGGACCGAGTGGGCATGTAGTGTGTCATGTGAAGGTGACTTTAGTGTTTGTGTATGAAAGAAGAGTACACTTTGCACAGAGTCACTGTACAGAAACATAATGTGGCTGATTTTATGAAGTGTGAGAGCATATGAGGAAAACTTTTCAGCTTGTGTTTGTTTCAGTGTATGCACATATTGCTCTGTGGTCCCTACCAGAGCAAACAATGTGGAAGAAGTGGATAAGGTGCCTGGTTTGCGTTTAAAGTGATTTTCTTTATCCCCGCTCGTTGGGTCTGTTAACCAAAAGCACGAGTTTAAATTTGTAATTTATTAAGACGTATTTTACATTTAATTTATGACCATTTAAGTTATATTTAATACATTTTTTTAAGAATTACAGAACAAGTTGAATTTTACCATGCTTTTTTCATTGTGTCAGTTTATATAAATCATTTATCTTGAGACAGACAGGATATTTCATGGATATAGAGGAAACAAGCTCGTGATATGAGGTAGCAATCCTCATCCCAAGTGTAACTGTCTTGTCCAGAGTCATTCAGTGAGACATGCAGTAATCTCTTCTGTCGCTCTGAGGCGACAACATTGGCTATGTTGTCTGTCAGTCCGCATCAGAGTAAAATGACAAAATATTCAGCTCCGTAAGACAAGATATGCCTTTCATTTGTTTGTTTTACAGCATATCCAAGACTCATAATTTATTCGATTCTCTAGTGGGAAATCTAAAAGAAAAAAAACAAAACAAAACAAAAAAATTTGTCTCTATTGTTACATATTTTAACCTATGGATTAAACTATAGACGCTTTTTTGTTGTTGTTGTTTTTTAAGAAACAGTTTAACAGTGTAAAAGACTGAATGATTAACCAAGGAGGAGCTGTAGCATTGTTTAGTATTTGGTCAGATGCATGGAAAATTCTCTTATTGCTCAACAGCATTTGCAAATGTTCATTCGTAGTCATACAGTGCAATTACCCATCAAGTCTAATCCAGTTCTTCTCTAAACTCTGAACTCCCACTGAAACATGATCTTTTGGCTTAACCTGCAGTCATAAACACTTTTATTTTACCGTAAAAGGCAATCATTTCCTGTAACTCGAATGTTTGTGTTGCCTGACTTTTCAAATATGCAGAATAAGAAAAAAACTGGTTGTTGACTGGTTGTAGTATCGCATAATGTCTGGTTTGCTAATATGAAACAAGTACAAGAACAAGATTTTTTTTGTTTAGTCTATAAAAAGTGAAACAGATGTTCCAGATTGTCTTTTTTTTTTTTTTTTTTTTAGGATTCATCTAACTTTCCTGTTTTACCACTCTGTTGCCCTGTTGTGCAGATAATATATCTATGACAATAACAGGATATTGAGCTGCGCAACCACTGCATCTAAAGTAGGGGTTAAATTGTTATTGTACTGTGCTGCTTATATTACATTTGATTTTACTCCTTTGGAGAAAATAGCACTGTGCTCCTTGGCTGCAATAGTGGTCTCACAAAGTGCTCGCCAGAGTTGCATTAGTGGTTTCAAACACAAGGCGAGCCCTAGCACCACTCCCAGCCGCCCAAACCCTAAATTTGGTTTGACTCCATCTCTTTAAGCCTTCACTCCCCTGATACAGACTCTGCTCTACCGGCCAGCTGTGAAAACAATATGTAAACTGTTATAGGAGTCATGTCTCAAAGCTATGATGAGTTCTGAAAGAGGGAACGATGGGAGGGAGCTCAATAAAATAACGGAGCCCACAGTCTGGAAAAAGGAAAAAAATAAAAAATAAAAAATAAAAAACAAGCAGAGGGAGACAGGAAATGAGCTGAGTATTTCTGAGCCTTGACACGCCCTGTCCAGACATTTGTTATATCCATTTCACGCTGCTGACTAACTAACAGCGGCAGACACACTATAATAAATTATCTCTAAATAAATTTAAATTAAGTCTACTAAACGTCAGTTAATGTGTTATAATATCATGGAGTATGTCTATAAATATTATGAAGGACTTGATAAATATTAAATAATAAATTCAATGATAAAGGATACATTTATTTGTACATATGATTATACATCTAGCCTAGCACATAACTGAACTTTTATTAGCTCCAGTTTTGTGGCAACCACCAGCGAGACATGCGTCGCCATCCCAGTAATTTGGAGACGAATAGACTACAATTGGTAAAACCAAGAAAAACTATTTCTTTCCAGAGGCAACATTGGATCAACCACAGGCCTCTCTAATGTTCTAAAGCCACAATAAAACTAAATAAGAAAGTGTTTTTAGGCAGTACCTTTGTTTTGTTACTTCATTGCTGGTAAAATCTTAGAAAACATGAGCCAACAAAAAGTCATTTTTGGGATGAGACATTGCTGATTACTCTTGATTACTGTGTAAAAACACAGCAATCAAGAGCAATAAAACATGTTTTGGCTCTGCGAAAGGTTTTCAGGAAGAGAGATTAGATATATTTGAAATGACAGTTTTGCGTGATTAATTTTACACTGCTCAGAAAAATCTATGATTTGTCGCAGAAACAGCGTCAACATGTGACACTAAGGTCAAAGGTTTGAAGAATACATTTAAAATCAGCTGATATAAAATATATTTTTGATTAGATAAGTCAATCAAGGACTTTCAAGAGAAACAGATATCAGTAGTGGTTCAGTTGTTTTTTCTCTAAATAGGAGAAGCAGGACTCAGATCAAGTATTTACACAGGCCACAATGACGACATGCTTTGAAGTGTTTCCATTTCTAAAAATCCAAATTGTTTAACAGTACAACTCAAGTACAACTCCAGAGACTTGACCTTTTTGATCGCATCAAAGTTCAGAGCGAGATTTGGCAGAAGACAAAATATTCAGCTCAAACTGATGCGAAATAATTTCACTGTACTCTGACAGAATGGAGAAGGTGAATATGCCACCAAAAAAGAGAGTCTGTTCAAAGCAATAACTATCCCAAATTTTAAATGATAATACTGTGAAACTGTGATTGATTTTTGAAAAAATAGGTCATCAAATATAAACCCTCATCATTAGATGACTATTTGCTTGAAAGGTGTAACCTAACTGCTATTGTTCTATTGTTTGGGCGTCTCGTTTCACTGATATGCATTTCGTTCCAAGGATATCACATGAAAAAGTGCCATGGTCAAAGAATGATTTCAGTACAGTCAATGGGAGACCAGTCGTCCATACAAATGATAAAAACATCCATCAAATGACAACATGCAACTTTGATTCTTATCACTTCAGGAAAAAAAGAAAGAGTGGATGAAAGGAAAAAACACTTTGGCCACTGAAACACCAGGATGTCTCATTTCTCCTTGTTATTAATTCTCCTGTTGACATCCTACTACGACCTGTCATGAGAAACGAATGGGAGCCGAGATGTTGGCGCCAGTGCCAAACAAATCCGTAACTGCATGCTAATGGCTTGAGTCAAGCTAAGAGATCTGCTGAAGGTCACCCCGGGGTCTCCTGTTGCCAGCCAGTGTACCCTGAAAACCATGTTTAGTGCTTGTCATTATTTAGAGAAACACAAGAAACTTGTGCGACAAAAAAATGGACCAGACTCAGTGAACACCCTCCTACCAACAAATTTTCACACTGCTCTATGCTCCCTACAGATGATATCCAACTAGGCCAGTGAGCGGTGGTAGCTATCATGTCTTCGGGGTCATCAGGTGGGAACCTCCTTTCACCGGTGTTTCGTCTAGTTAGGCCCACAACACCTCCAGAAGGCTAGACCGTGAACACTGGCGTCCCAGAGTCACCCCCCTAATGCCAGCCATCACCACTCCTCACACAAAGACAACTATCTCAAACAGCACTGCTATCACCTACTCTGACCTCTCACCAACTGCACCAGTGAAAGCGGGGTGGGGATACAGACCCTGGTTCGGGTAGGGGGGGAGAAATAGAAGAGGTGGAGATAAAAGTAGGGATGGGATACAGACCCTGGTTCGGGTAGGGGGGGGAGATATAGAAGAGGTGGAGATAAAAGTAGGGATGGGATACAGACCCTGGTTCGGGTAGGGGGGAGAAATAGAAGAGGTGGAGATAAAAGTAGGGATGGGATACAGACCCTGGTTCGGGTAGGGGGCATGAAAGTATAGAGGGTGCAGGAGGTGGAGGCAATAGGGTTAAAAAATAGAAGTAACCTAAGTAACACATTTCTCCATTATATATTTATAAGTGAGGAACTGAAATGATTGCAAAATTATTTCAAAAAGGTCCCGTTACTATTGTAATGTGACACTCAGCCCACGAACTTCCTCATGGTCATGCATTTAGCTCACACTAATCATAAGAGCATGACATACTGTTGGCATACAGCTGATCTTTGCCAACTTTAATGAATACTAACTTGGAAATGGCCTTCAGTTTAAAGTGACTTCTTGCTATTTAGCTGCACTTGTCTCTGATTTTGCTCTTCAACCAATTGCCGAAGTAATCATAGGTTACACAAACACCTGTTTGAGTACAACACACTGGATCTGATATTGCCATTGCCATTTATCATAATTAAGGCAAGCAAAGGAAAACTAAATTGGGACATAATGCTGGGCAAAGAGACAATATAACAGAAGAGCAAAGATGGATGATGAGTGGGCATGATCAAGACAATGCCAAAAGGGTATCATATTTGTTGTTTGGAAGTGTGCACTGAACTTTGCAATCGACCTTTGCATCTCAGACAGTGACTCCAAAAGAAAAACAATTTGAAGAAGCCTAACAGCTACAGAAGCTACTGTCAACACCGTGGGGGGATTCGCTTATTTGATACAGAGAGCAGGCCTGTGGTTTTTTTGGTGAGTCAAACCTGGAAAAAGCAAAATGCATTCAAGAGGGACACAAAAAGAAATTCTGCAGTCTCAGGGTTGCAAAATTAGAAGGAGCACACTGAACAGTTTTCGAAAGTCTCAAAGTTGAGCTGAGAAAGACTGAAGTCATGAGCCGTATATAGCAGCAGAAAGCGTGACTGCTTAAACGTGAATAATTTGTTATTTGTTAGCACTAGATTCCCAGCTCTTCCTCGATATTCAAGGCAGCAACAACACTAAACGATTTTACCGTCGTCACTTTGCCATCATTTTACTGTCTCTACACACACAAGTTGTTTATGCGTGATGGTAAAAATTTGGGTGAGTTGACAACCAAAAAGCCAAAATAAACAGTGGAAACAAGTGATTTATTGGTAAATCATCTCCCAATTAATCCGCACCTTGGCAGATTGCACATTTTCTCTTCCCTGTCTGGACATGTTTAGAGGGCTAGGGAGGAAGATTAGAGGGAAGTTAGGTCTTGGTTTTATATTTCCAAAAGTAGCACACAGAAAGAACATCAACTGACAGTGGTGCAAACTCCGTGTATTTGGAAATATATATTTCCCGGGCAGCAGCAGCCAAGAGAAATTTGTTAAGCAGGCTATACATATTTCTTCAACTCTCTGCCTCCAGGCACTGGACCATTCCTTAACCGTGAGTAGGCGTGAGCCATAAAACAACATGAAAAGTAAATGAAAGGTCGGTAGGATGTTTACAAGATCATTGGAGAGACTAAAAAAACCAGAGTCCTTCATAGGGACTGAATGAAAATCGATCGGATTTCAATTAAACAGCTGAAAATGGTTGACAGTGAGCAGTTGGTCCTGGTGGGCTGTGTTAGGAGCATAACGACATTCAAAGTTAAACAAGTTCTAAGGGCCTGTTTTCATTTCCTGCACTTCTACGCCACTTGACTGAATTTATACTTTATACTATATTGTACTTTCATAGTGGCTACAGATCTGCCTCATAATTAAAGAAAGAGAGAAGGTGCTTCCTTTCTACCTTATGTGATCTTTAACACTGACCCTGACTGGATCCGTTAATGATCACAATTATCTTCCATAAAACACTGTGTTGCTCAGTAAACTGATCCATTTGACTCTAATTCACAGGAAAGAGTTAAATTGGAATTCAGAATAACACCCTTAGTAGTGTGATTGTACTATGGCAGGTAAGACCAGAAAACTTTGGGTAAAGCTAAACATTAACATTTTAATAATAAAACATGCAGCATCAAGTGTGTCACATTATGCTGCATCTGGTCTTAAAAGAGGAGGAGAGACAGACAGCACGCAGACTTAAAAAAATATGGCTTTTGGCTGTCATCCCTTCAACTGCAGTTTCCTTTAAGTGAGTGAGTCACATGCGCAGCAGAAAAACTGAGTGCTCTGTGAAGAGTGTAGTTGGGCATCTGGATATCTCTGGTCTCGGGACTTACTACAGGAGGAATGACTCTCCAGCCAACAAGGTATGTAAGATTCATTCCATATATTGGTGGAGATTTGACATAAAAACACAATTTTACACATTGACTGTTGCAAGAAAATCAACTGACATGTGGAGCTGTCAAGATACAATGAGTGATAAAATAACCCAATACATAAGAGCAAACAATTCAGTTAAATACGCACAAACTCAGAATAACAGCAAGACATATGTGTCTTATGTGTTTCACTATAGAATTTTAGCAATTTGTTGATAATCGCGTGCCATTTGTGCGTATTTTGGACCCTTTCTCTGAAGGGCGTCAACTAAAGAGACTCAGAACCGTCAGATCTGTGAAAGAAAACCATGTGCTTACTGTAAAGCAATTTTTGAGGTTTGCAGCAAGAACTTCTGGATTCTGGACAGAACTGCATTCTTCGGCTCCTCCGGCAAAGCCACACTTGGCGTGTTTGAAGTTGCTCTTCAATCACAACTGGGTTGACTGCTAAAAATTTGCAACACATGGAGAAACATCCAATTTGCATTGAGTGCAATTCAAAATTATAGTTCAGTGCAAAACAGACTCATAGGAAAATAAAACATGATCTGTGAGTATGAAATCGCATTTAGAGTAGAGCAAACCAAAGTCAAATACCCTCGAGGCAGAAAGGCTGAGCACACAGCTGAGCCTGGTGCTCATTAGTGGTCATTGTTCTGGGGAATCAGATACAATTGAAATTAATGATCACTGGAGAAGGATAGCTGGTTGCTGGTGTAATTTCAGGTTACACTGCAGCAGGTAGAAGAAGAGAAACTGCCTTTAATATTTCGCTTTGTTTAATAATAAGGTGCCAGATCCACTCCTTTATTTTTCTGCCCTTAGATTGTGTCCACATAATGATCACTATCATGTTCGTAGATGCTCACAGCTTTTTTTTTGTTTGTTTGTTTGTTCTATGGTGGCTTCTGTTATTTTAGTGTTTTAAAAGGTTTGCTACAGTGATACTAGCAGTATTATTGTGGCAAATCTTCTAAAACTACAATGATACTGCTAGTATCAGTTTTATATAACTGAAATCTTGTAAAGCTCAATAGCAAAAATTTTATACTTTTTGCTTGCTGTTTTATTTTATTATTATTATTATTATTATTATTATTGTTTGCCTAAACCTACCAGCTGCTTCAATGTTTATTTTAAAATACATCAGTTAATCAATTTCACGACTCCCAGTAAGAAAGAGAGTAAGTGTATTTAAATCTAACGAATAAGAAACGATATTTAATTTTTCTTTTCTTTTCTTTTATATGTCCTTCACAGCGTTCCAGACTTCAGCACCACAGTGTTATATGGGGACCAAAACAGCACAAATGGCACTGAATGTCCTGAGCTGGACGACTGGGAGTGGCTTCACTCCAGTCAGCCGATCTATATCCTGCTCATCTCTGTGCTGGGAATACTTTTTAACGTGTTCGTCCTGATGGTGTTCTGTCTCCACAAGAAGGCCTGCACTGTGCCTGAGATCTACTTGGGCAACTTGGCTGCTGCCGACCTGTTGCTGGTGTCGTGTCTGCCGTTCTGGGCTGTCAACGTAGCCAACGGCTTCAACTGGCCCTTCGGTCAGTTCCTTTGCAAAGTCATCAACCTGGGCATTAAGATGAACGTCTATTGCAGCCTCTACTTCCTCATCCTGATAAGCATCGATCGCTACATGGCGCTGGTGCATACAATGTCCCACGGCAGAATGCGGAGGCCAAAGTATGCCAAACTTGGCTGTCTGCTGATGTGGGGCTTTGGTTTGATCCTGAGTGTCCCCACACTAGTCTTCCGCAAGGTGCAATATTTCCCTGAGTATGGTGTTCATGCGTGCTTCCTGGACTACCCAGACCACACCACAGAGCTGCTCTGCGATGGACTGTTGATCATTTTTACCTTCATTATCCCCATTTCAATTATCACCTTCTGCACCGTCAAAATCATCCAGGCTTTGAAAATACAGGCAATGGAGAGGTTCAATCCTGAGAAAACAGAGCAGAGGGCCACCACTCTGATGATGGCTGTACTCCTGGCCTTCCTTATCTGCTGGTTGCCTTTCCACGTGGTTACCACTCTGGACGTGCTCCTACGAGCAGAAGTCCTGACAGGGTGTCACTTAATGACCGTCCTGGAAATCTGCAACCAGATCTTCACCTACCTAGCCTTCTTCAACAGTGTGCTCAACCCCATCCTGTACGTCATTGTCGGAAAGAACTTTAGGAAAAAAGCCAGGGAAATCCTCAAGCAGTGGAAAGTCAAGAAAACAAAAACACTGGAATCCACACGCTCCAACTTGTCCTCCACTCTAAAAACACATTTATAAAACTAACACAAACTCAAAATGTAAGAATGCCCCAGCAACTGCTTGCTAAGTGTTTTCTGGTGTTTCTGACTCATTGTCTGCAGAGTTAAATACAGGATTCTGTCAAAGAGTTTCCAGTGGTGACACACAAGCATGCTGCTTTTTTCACTCGCCGTACAGACACCAGTTGTCTTATTATACATTTCTGGCCACATCACCATTTAATGACCAAATGTTAACTCAGTGTGGGATGTGGGAGACTGTACACTCCTTTTTGTCCCCAGAATGAAGATATGTGATGCCAAACAGGAAATCTTTGTTAGAACTCAGACTTTACCACTATTGCCAGAGCTGCAAATTGTTTTGGAACAAAAAAAAAAAAAAAAAAACACGCAGGCTGACAAAGTTACCTCAAATGGCCAAATGGAATATGCCAAAAATACAGTTTGACTTGTTTTCATGTATTTGGGTTATTCTTGAACCTTTCTTTGCAAATCTGGACTATGCTGTATTTTGTTCACTGTTCAAACACATTCAACTTTTATTTATTTTAGTGGTGTGAAGTTGTCCTACTTTACATAGTTTTTCATGAGTCCTGCTTACTAAAATCATGACACAAATGGGTTTAGTAACAGTTCATCGTTTTGTCATGAGAGATGACAACTTCTGTGTTAACAAATGAAAGAAGGATAGTTTGTGGTGGCTAGTTCTCCTTTCGGGAATGAAGAATAAACTTAACACTGAAGGAAAAGGAGCTGCTGATCAACGAAAAGTGGAATAAAAATGAATGGTTAAAGCTTATAAAAAAAAAAAAAAAAAAAAAACATCATCATCATCATCATCAGATGGTGTGTATTAGTGTAGCAGTCGTTGTTTGTGTCCTTAAATGCCACTGAACAGCCAATATGAAAGAGAATGGAATCTGTTTCCGCAAAGTTCACATATAATTACACAAAAGCAAGGAGAAATTTCAGTTAAATTTGTATGTGTATGTGTCCATCCAGGCACAAATGTGTGAGCTGGCTTGTTTTTCGTCACACATGTGCAGAATCTGCTGCTAAGAATCAGCTCTTTGATGATGGCATGTGTGTGCTCTGCTCTGTGACCACAATTATCCACAGCCCATTAGCTCAATTATCTCTTTGAACCTAGAACTCAAAACATGAAATCATGGACATCAGACGTGTGTTGACACAGTTAAAAGGTTTTACTGATGAATGCGTTGACCACTCCTTTATTTTTCTGCCCTTAAAAATTGAAAATTGCAACAGTTTTCTCTCTGATCCTCGACTCAGCAGACGAGTGACTTATGGAGAATGCAACAAGAGCCAAGCTTGTTTGCAACCAAACAGATGTGTGGGATTGGGTTTACACCATGCAGCCGGCCTACATTTCCATCATCTGCTTTATTGGAGTGATCGGCAACTCCTTCGTGCTTTGCGTCTTCTGTCTCCAGAAGCAGCGCAGCTCTGTGGCTGACATTTACCTGTGCAACCTGGCAGCGGCTGATCTCCTCATGGTCTCGTGTCTGCCATTTTGGGTGGCAACCATTGTCGACAAATTCCATTGGAGGTTTGGGGAACCGATGTGCCAAATTATCAGTATTGTCATTGGGATGAATTATTACTGCAGTGTTCTGTTTCTGACACTTGTGAGCGTGGACAGATACCTGGCCCTCACCAGACCTCTCTCTCAGGGGAGGCAGAGACGGGCCATCTGGGCACACGGGATCTGCTTCGGCGTCTGGATCGCTGGAATCCTGCTCAGCTTCCCTGCTATTCTCTTCCGATCTGTGGAGTTCTTTCCTGATCTTGGTGTCAATGCATGTTACATGGCATACCCCCATGAAGGCTGGAAACTGCGCTACAACATGACCGTCAGCATAGTGGGCTTCCTCATCCCTGTTCCTATCGTGTCCTTCTGTAGTTACCACATCACTAAAGTCATTCAGAGCAGCCAAAAGATGAGAAAATGCAACAGAGGGGGCGAGGAGAGAAAAGCAGCTTACCTCATCCTCGTTGTTCTGGCTGTCTTTATTCTCTGCTGGCTACCCTACCAGGTTCTGATGGTCTTGGACACTTTGGATCATTATGAAGTCGTCTCTGGATGCACGTGGGCATACGTACTGGACATTGGCAACCAGTTAGCTACTTACCTTGGCTACAGTAACAGCTCACTGAATCCTTTCCTGTATGTGATTGTGGGGAAACACTTCAAACAGAGAGCAAGAGAAGTGTTTAGACTGGTGCAGAACAAGAGGAAACTGCGTTGGAGGAAGTCTGGTCATTCCAACATTAATGTCAACTCCAAACACACCGATATTACTAAAATCTAAATATTTTACTTTTATTTATTTGAATTTAAAGAGCAGAACTTGATCAGGAATTTGGTGATAGCTGGTAACTGGTTTGTTCAGGGTAGCATAAAGACTGGAAACAGGGAGAACCAGTTGGACTGACTTTTCCAAAGTGTGATGAAATCCAGTCAATTGGCAGCTTTAAGCTCACTGCAATGATTCTTGCGTCTATTGTGATGAATAATCTGACACCAATGACCACTTAAACCTCCTAAACAATTTCTTTAACTCCAACATTTATT
The DNA here is from genome assembly GCF_900963305.1 of Echeneis naucrates. NCBI lineage: Eukaryota > Metazoa > Chordata > Actinopteri > Carangiformes > Echeneidae > Echeneis > Echeneis naucrates. The sequence continues at coordinate 13,923,650 of NC_042532.1, forward strand.
AATTGTATTTTCAGACTGTGGAGAACTTTCAAAATACAAATGAAAGGATTGTTTTTATTCTCAGTGTCTTAACTTTACCTGTCTGTCATTTGAATTTGATTTTGTTTTGCCAAAGTTAACAATATTGAATAGTTCATTCCAACGCTTTATTCATTATACTTCATTTGCACAGTCTATGCAACAGTACTAGAAATACTGGAGTGAGATTTACATGCAAATTGAGGAGATGCTTAAAATGTATAAATAATCATATACATAATAATAATTTGTTTATCTTAATTCAATTATTTGTATGTTGAAAAAAAATTATTGCTTTGTATGTGTTGGCTTGTAAATTGTCCTTATCAGGAAGGTTTCTTGCTGATCTGTCATTGTTTCTTAAGCAGAAACCATAGCAAAGCTCTGAAACTTTGCTATGGAGTTTGGTTTGTTAATCCTGTTGGGACCCTAAACAGCCTGGGGCCCCAAACAGTTGTCTGCCCTGCCTGTTTGGAAGCTGTATCTTACAAATAAACATGTTATATCTCATTTCTTTTGTTTGTTCAAAAACACAAGACACAAATCTATACATTCAGGAGTTTTAAAAGGGCGCTGATAGGTGGATTTCTTAACTTTCTTCTCAATCTTTATATTCAACTCAAATAACTAGCTTTAGATTTACCTTACAAACAGGACTGTGGCATTAAACTCCTCATTTTGCTAATTTTGGGTTTAGGATTAAATTTGCTTGTGATATTATAATATTATCATATTATAAAGGCCAAACAATCAAGACTTTCTTCACTTGGATACTGAGACTGATGTATACACACAACTTAACATGGCATGGCAAGATGTTAAATCATAAACAGCAAATATAATTAATTAGTGTAATTGGACTGTATGCAGTGCCATTGTTTTGTCAGATTTAAGTTTCCTCCAGTGCTAACATTGACTGATGTTTTCCATTGTATTGTGTTTCTCGATCTTGGAGTTGTTTAATTTTATTGTGACAAGCAGTTTCCTCTCAGAGGTGTTCCAATCATTATAGCTAAACAAAGGTAATGTTAATGGTGTGGTCTTTATCACGTTCATAATTCGAGATAAAGCTTTCCAGCAGCAAGTTATTGTATGTTGTTGTAACGTCATTCATATTATTTAATGTGTGAGTGTTGTTCTCAATAAAGTATCTTCTGTGATTGTAACTGGATTAGGATGTCTTTGTTTTGATATGATAAGGATTGCTTGCTTGGATGGAAACCAGTTCCCTGTTTGCTTCCTGAGAAATTCAGAGAAATTCGTGTGTGCAGTTATCATTTTGAAAATAAAAAGGAGAACACAGCATCAAGCACACTTATTTTTAGATATCACCTGCCAAAAAAGTTCAGCTGACATTTTGCATTCCATATTTCTTGAATATTATTTGGTTTTAAGCCATAAGAAGCCTATCACATTTTCACATAATAAAGTGTTCCCAACTCGAACAGCAAATCATTAACTTACAATATTGTGACATTAAAGCGCAGAGAGAGCTTTTACTGCCTGTATAACCAATAATCCTGTTTTTTACTTAAACCAGATGGATGCTTATCAAACAAAGACAAATTGCACATAATACAGGGAGCTCGTCTTTGGCCTTGAAGAAAAGAAAAACATTGTGACAGCGCCTTGGAGTCCTAGTTTTTATTTCATAATAATAATGATGATATGATACTTGAAATCATATTAACAGCTTTGCCATCGCCACATTAAGTTTCTCTCCAGTACGAGCTTCCTCCTACCTCTAATATGTGCGCTGACTCAATTTGGACGCTTTCCTAAACAAGTTGATATATTGAACCTCTTGGCCGAGGGTGTGGAAGAATGCAATTCTGTATACAAAAAGATTTGTGTGTACTCTTACATGGGGCTGAGTGCACACAGATGAACCTTGTTTCAGGCATATCCTCTAACATTAGTATTTTGGCCAAGGAAGGAACATGTTCATAAAACATGGGGTAAGGCTTTCAGTTTTTTAATTTAATTTAATTACATTTTTTTTTATTTGAAGCCTCACAGTCTTTTCTGTAGAAACTGTTACTTTCCTCAGCCACTAAATTGTGGGAAATTGTTTAAGGTTCTATATGTAAGCGATTCACAGCGCAGAAGGTCTGACTGAAATTTATGAATCAGCATGTTAATGTGTGACTGCTTAACCAAACAAATATGATCAGCAGGATTTACATTGTTTATGTGTATTTTCTTTAACTTAACTTTAACTGATTTGTTTTAATGTACATGATCAGGAGATTGTTAAATTACATATTGAGTTACAAGTATTTTTCCAACAGTTTTCAGATTTTCTGTGATTGCAGCATTTTACTGAAGGGTTTTGGATTTTGTCTTAGGCCATGGAGCCAGCGGAGTTTTTTACTGAGGCAACACTGCGGCCTGAAAACAGCACGTTCCTGCCAATGGCATCAGAATCTCCAATGTCTGCAGACTGGGAGATAGTCCAGACTGTCCTTCCCCCATATATCTTCATATTATGCCTGGTAGGCCTTCTCTTCAACAGCGTTGTCCTCGGGGTGTTTGTAGCCCACAAGGATAGACTGACTGTAGCAGAGATCTACCTCAGCAACATGGCACTTGCTGACTTTGTTCTTCTCTGTGGCCTCCCTTTCTGGGCGATGTACATCCTCAATAATTTTAACTGGACATATGGAGACACATTGTGCAAACTGGTCAACTCCATCATCATCATCAATTACTATACCAGCATCTCCACCCTGGTCATGATTAGCATTGACCGCTACCTAGCACTTGTGAAGACAATGAAGGCCAGGGGGCTGAGACGGACCATTTATGCCAAGGTGATCTGCTTTATACTGTGGATATTAGGGCTCCTACTGAGCACGCCAACTATGGTTCACAGAAAGGTGAAGTTTGTTAATGAGTCTGAGACAATGTCATGCATATTGGATTACCCTCACGATAGTTCTTGGAAGCTGGCCCATCAGATTGTTTTGAACGTGGTAGGCTATGTCCTCCCTGTTCTGGTCATTGTTTTCAGCAGTGGGAACATTGTCAACGTTTTAACGCAGAGGAGGAAGAATGTTGGTCTTTCCGATGCTAATGACACAAAGGCCACTGCACTGGTGTACACCGTCACATTAGTATTCTTACTGTGCTGGGGCCCCTTCCAGATATTCACCTTACTCGACACGCTCTGTGACCTGCAAGTGCTGGATGAGATTCTGTGGTATCACACTCTGGACGTCGGACATCAAGTGTCAGTATATCTGGCGTTTGTCGACAGTGCCCTCAACCCACTGCTGTATGTCTTCTCAGGGCAGTATTTTCGGAGGAAAGTTAGTGCCATCTACAGGAGGACCAGGGATCATCGCAGAGGATCAGACATGACTACATATCAACGCTCAGTAGTGTCCACTTACTACAACAGAACAGAGCAAATTAAGAGTGTGGTCATTTTTAATGTAGAAAATCAAATGTAACTCTTTCTCGTAACATCCTATCCTCCACTTACATTGCTGCTTATGGGTAAAGTGAATATGCAGGATATGACTCAAATTGTTATTTTATTAGACTAATAGTTTTAAAAATTCTCTTATACGATTAAAACATGCTATTATATGATGCTTAATGCCATGCTTTAGGGCAGTTATGGCCACAAAAAGAGATAATGGACATAATCTGTGAGAAAATTGAATTATATTATAGTTCAAAGTATCCGCAGTGGCACTTATGTCTTACTTTATGGAAAAAGTATAAGTTTCATCTGTCTCTATTAGCTGTCACAGGGCCTTACTGCTCATGTCTTGGATTTTAATGTCAAACACAAGAAAGAATGGTAGTCATGGTTGTCTTTCTTTGCGTTATTGGAATACATTTCTTGAGATAATTTTTCTGCATTACTGCAATATTTTGTGTTAATTCAAGCAAATAAGTGATACAGAAATGAGCCCTGAATGCGCAAACCTGTTAAAAGCAACAAGTTCTTTGCTATGCTTTGACTCTGACTTGCTGAGTCAAAGCATGTGCGCCAGCAGTTTGTATCATTACTATTCTGTATTGTATACTATTGTATACTATTGTGTTTTTCAATTACTGCACGTTTTGAAGATTGTAGTTCAGCTGTGTAACCAGCAGGACCTCTGTCAGCAACATTCGGAGAACCTGTCCCATGATGATATGATCTGGGGTCCAGTTTTGGCTTTTCTGAAAGTTCACTTTCGATTGCTGGTTAGTTAGATTTAAATTGTGGGGTTGAACATACAAACTGATTTTTCCCATGAAACAGCTTTGGAAAAAAGGTGGAAAGAATAAGAGAACATCTAAACATCTCACAATACAGCCAAATGCACACAAATGTTTTGTTACCACCATGTTCCGACTTCTCAAAATTGAATTTAACTTGACAATATATTATAGTAACATTGGCATGCTAACATTGTATCGATGTGCAATAATTGAGATCTAATAATAGGCTCTTTTCAAATAATCTTGAAAACCAAATATAATGCTGTCTTATGATAGCAGTTCAAGTTTTTTTTACTATGACTACTACGGCTAAATCAGTTTTGATTTAGCCGTAGTAGTCATAGTAAAAAAGTAAAAGAAAAAGCGTTGATGTGCAACTTGTTATCTGATGCCCACTTTCACTCCATTTCCACAACCCTATTATCTATATCTAATAACATGAACAAACACAGCTAATTGCTCTAATTGTATTCTGTGTGGATTCTTATAATCTTGTGATCATTCCATTTCCCCTGGTGGGCTACGCCTTTAATTCTCTCTGTGAAAAGGTTCTTACAGAGAAAATGTCTGTTTGCAAACCCCAAACCTGTTGAGGTTTCTGTGAACTGACAGTTATGTATCTTGTGTTTACTGTGACTGAGTTTATTTTAATGTGTTGTCAGGAACTGGATTAACAGAAAATGACTTTTGCCAGATGCTCTACATTGCTGCTCTCACCGCTTTCTCATGAGGTCCCCTACTGCCACAGTCAGACTGATGAGTACCAGGAGGTGGAGAAGAAAAAAAAAATAAGAAAACAATTATGATCAATTTGGCAAGTTACTGCAGACACAATATACCAACTACACCAACAAAAGCTGCCAGCTCAGTATCAAACACTTAGTCTTTGTTTTCTGCATATTGGCGCTTATTATTAAAAGACCAGAAATAAACACTTTTAGCTCATCATGACTTATATCACTCATGTCTCTATTATCAAGCTGTCAGATACTTTTGACAATATTTCTTTCATCACTGTACTTAAAACTATTTGTTAAAAAAAAGGCACATTCAAGATTGAGATCCTTTATTGTCTTTGTATAGAAACATTTTGGTGCCGCCAAAACAGTTCAAGAGCAAAAAAAATAAAGGAAAAAAGAAACAAAACTATTTAAAAAAAGAAAGATTCATGTTTTTCTTTAGCCGAGTGCTACTTGTCATCCAGCCAACAAAAACGTCTTACTTCCTCATGATGCATACATCATGGAAGGGAACGACAACCATATGTTTCGAAGTAAAAAAATAAATAAAATAAATGCGCCCTCTACTGTGCAACTCCTGCATAGTTGTCAATGTGGCCCAATTAAATAAAAAACAGAATAGGAAAAGAAACAATGTTGTGAAATGCAAAATAACAGAATTTTAAACATGGGTTAAAACATGCAGTCAATCACAATCATCTAATGAAATTATGTGATTAAACATTTATCAGCCCTCGCAAAAACACAATTACAAAATAGGTAACTCAAATCAAGCGATATGATTAGTTTATACACTGAATAAGTTTTCACCGGATCGGCTCACTCCACAACTGAGAAAGCAACACAGTGATACAGAAAGAAAAACAAGCAGGGTAGCAACAATGGGAACATTTATCATAGAGAGTATTGTGGCTGCTATTAAAATATCAACCAATCTCTCTCTCTCTCCCGATGTAAATAATCAAAAAAGTAAATAAACTAGTAGTGCCTTTGGATGAAAATTTAGAAACTATCATTGTAGGGTTGTGTATGCTACTTTTGTTTAATTAAAAACAAAATTGAATTGGAGACATCTTGGAGACAGGTTTTAATGTGTATGATGATACTCGTTCCACAGCCATCGGTGGCAGCAGTTCACCTCTTCACCCTCCTGCTTCTATCAATCCTGCCTAATCTTTGGTTTTGATATGGTGAATGTGTATTCTCTCTACTAGATACACACAACTACTCTCGGTGGGACTGTCCCACCCTTGTACAAAGACAGCCATGCCAATGCTATCTAGGATGATTTGCAATGTCTAAGGTAGAGTCAGACTGGTACAAATATAGGGCCAGTGCCAGACTCAGTAACAGTCCCAACAAATCTTTTTGTTTTTACAGGCAGAGGCAAAGATGAGGATCAGGCAGTTAACAAAGTCGGACAATCAAAGTTCAAAATCAAGGCAAAGGCACAGACAGGGGCAAGGCAATCGCAAAGTACAACACAGTCCAAATCCTCTATCAGAATCATGAAACTTACAGGCCGAGGTACCGATAGGGAACTGACAAACGCCAAGCACGAAGAACGCTCGTAGAACACACACTGGAAACGCTGAAATGACTCAGGTAATAAATACACAAGGTCAGGACGATACAAGACACAGGTGTAACTCATTAGGGTGGGGAGAAAACAGGGGGTCAGGAAGTAGACTAGAAATCAACAAGAGGAAGACCTACCAAAATAGAACAGGAAGTGACAGGAAAAACATGAACATAAACTAGACTCCAGACACAGGCGTGACAGGTAGCATGGCCTTCTATGATATTTATTTACCAGTCATTCCTCTCACCTGCTAAAGGCATTAGTCTAATACTGCTTTTGTTTCCAACAGATATGGCATATTATATTGGATGTGTGAATTATAAGCCCCTATGCATCAGACTAATAGCAGATTATGTAACAGGTATTAAGTCAACAAGTCACAAACACTTAACTCCATGTTACTGTAGTTAAAATAAAAGTATCTTTAAACACAACACCATATATGCAACCACCATGTGTTTAGAAAATATCAACATCCAGAATCATATTAAAAAATACAGACCTTCAACTTATGGCATTGAGACCATCTCTTGGGAGCGAACTTGGACAAAAACGCTGGGCAGACAGGGCTGCAAGCACAGGGAAGAAATAAGGGCAGGGCTGAATAAAGAAGGCGGGGCAATAAAACATGGACAAGAATGTCTGACATCACTTTAATATTAGATCACTTTCTACTTGAAGAGAGCAAGACAGATACACAAGACTGGAGAGGAAGGCACTGCAAGAGTGGAGGTGGGAATTTTGGCTCTTTACATCTGGACATCCTCAGAATGTCTCTTCAGAATGCAAGGTATGAGTGACTCGCATTAGTTCTTCTATCTTACTTTTGTAGCCTTTAACATTAATCCTCATAATACGGACTGTTACTTTTCCACATTATTTATCATTGGCAAAGGGCTTGCCTTTATAAGAAATTTTTGTTTTCTCCTCATAAGACTTCACACAAAAACTATGATTGATATTTATCTTGAGCTTGACTTCATGCCTGCATTCAAACTGCAGCTCTGAGAGTGACATTGTCTGGGCACGTTTGTGAGGCAAACAGATACTGGTATTTACAGTGACTGCAATTGTACTGTTTTTAAAAGCCTAAAAAAAATGTAGGAAGAACGGTTGAAAAGGGGCTTTAAGTGCATTTTACATTATCACTTACATTAGCACAAATCTTTAAATACACTAACTGTTGAAAATGCCATTTAATGTTTGTTTGCACGTTTATGGTTAACCTTTAAAGCCAGTGGCACAGCTCAACATGGTGTTATTTTACTTTTCTTACGCTCTCCAGCATTGGTTGATTTTCTTTTCTTTTTTTTTTCTTGGTTTTAGATTTATTTTTGAGTGTCCCCTAAATAAGTGTAGAATACTGGAAAAGACAGTAAAATTTTGCACACTAGTACCAGTTTTGAGCAGAGTCTTGACCAGAATTCATTTTAACCTTAATTCAGTGGCTGCCACAGATGTCTTGACTGTAACGCTCATTGGCCTTTTGACATTCTTGAATGATGAATGATAGACTTCTCTATAAACTGTATTGAACTTGACAGTATCTGTGTATTTTAGTGTTCCCCTGTTAAATAGTATTTCCAACAATCCAAGGTTCTCTATGTTTTAACAATATTTTGGAAAATATTTTCAATGTCACCTTCAAATTCATTTATTATTCATATTATTCTGATGTTTTTTTGTTTTTTTTTTAACTTGTCCTATTCCTTTTTCTTCACAGCATTCCTGACAACTTGAGCAGTGCAGCTCTAAATGACAGCCAAGATGGCACACATGCGAATCAATGTCATGATTTTGAGGACTGGAAAGCCACGTTGCTGGGGGTCTACATTCTGCTTGTCGCTGTGCTTGGAATTATATTTAATGTGTTTGTCCTGATGGTATTCTGTCTCCACAAGAAGGCCTGCACTGTGGCTGAGATCTACTTAAGTAACCTGGCTGCTGCTGACTTGATTCTGGTGTGCTGTTTGCCATTCTGGGCTGTGTATGCATACAACAAATTCAACTGGCCATATGATGACTTTATGTGCCCTATGATTACCCTCACCATTGTTATGAACGCCTGCTGCAGCATTTACTTCCTTGTTCTGGTGAGCATAGATCGCTACTTGGCACTGGTGCACCCTCTCTCGAACAGAGAAATACGTGGGCCAAAGCATGCCAAACTGGGATGCCTGCTGGTGTGGTTTATGGGTTTGCTCTTGGGCATCCCCTCACTCATCTACAGGAAAACAAAACATATACCTACATGCAATAAAACAGTATGCCATATGGCTTTCCCATCTGAAAATCTAGAGCAGGTGTCTGAAGGTTTGCTGATTCTGTTTAGTTTCATCATCCCCATTTCTATTATTTCCTTCTGCACTTTCAAGATTATTCATTCTCTGAATAACCGTGTACATTCTCGTAATAGTGAACAAAAGGCAGCCACACTGATCCTGGCAGTTCTTGCAGCATTCCTGGTCTGCTGGACGCCGTTCCACCTTGTGAAGATAGTTGAAATGTTTCACAGGGCTAAAATCTTTAAAGAGGAGATGATCCTAGAAATTTTCAAAAACATTGTCATGTACATTGCTTTCTTCAACAGTGTTCTCAATCCAATTCTTTATGTCATTGTGGGTAAAAAATTCCGGAAAAAAGTGAAGGAATTTTTCATGCAGTGCAGCAATAAGAGAACAGGATTGCACAGTTTTCACTCCAAGCACTCATACGTGACCAGAAGAACTATAGTGTCTATGTCTGGCCAATCTACAAGACTGCCATTCCATAAAGAGCATGCATGAATAGCTGATGAATAATTAGTTGTTTTTCTTTTTTGTTTTTTTGAGGATTGTCCAGTAGAACCTGTTACTCCCGGTGAGGTTGATAATGTCTTCAGCAGAAAGTAGGGAGTGTGAGTGTCACTTTACACTCATCGGGTTGGAATTTACCACCAGTATTAAGCCTGACTTCACACACTCACTCATCCTCACATTGTGGATGAATAGAAGCCACATCACACTGTAAAATACACTTCACTGCATCTGTCATGTGTCTCCTGGGCAAAACTCCAAAAGAAGAGTTCAGGAGATTGATCCTGAAACCAGACCAGAAAGACTAAGGGTGTGGTCATTTTTAATCAACTGGATAGGATTCATACTCGCTCTCGTGACTTTCCAGTGACATTTAATAGACAACAACTTCTAGTACAGATTTACAGAATACAGATCTCAAATTACAGTTTTTTCATTGAAAAATCCTTTTAGACTCAATACCATTATAATGCTGCATAATTAAACAGTAATACCCAAGTGTGTTTTATGTTGCAGAAGAAATGGGTTCATACTAAGGAAATGGAAGTAATTTACAAAAGAGACGGAGGCAAAGTACAGAAAGTGTTTAGTGTCTAAATGGCACTTTTATGCTTGGAGGCGTCACGTGTTCATGTGTTTCTGCAGATGTATGTGTCTGACTCTGTATATGGTGTTGCTGACTTGCTATGTTACAGCCATATGCCTAAAACACTATACCAACTATTCTCTCTGACACCATGTCATTTTCTTTACCGACCTGAATCCAAAAGGCAGACACATCTAGATAGTATATCTACATTTGCATACATTTGTTGATATTTGAAAATAGTAGTAGTGACTGGCACCTGAATTTTTCCTGTGAGCAAACTGAAACAAATTTTGTTTATCAGTTGTAGAACCATGTGCAGATGAATATTTTGACAGCAATGCACACACAAGTAATACCTTGGCAATAATCCAAGGTAGATCATTGGCCAGTGTGAAACAAGTCTGCTCTTTTGTTACATAAGTTTTACGAGGAGAAGGTTGCAAGACCTTACAGTTGGCCTGTGTTTTCAATAGTCACCAAGGATAGTTAAATTTAAATGGATTTAATCATATGATTCAATCATCATGTTTCTTCTTTGTTTATCAGACGTGATGAACAAAGCAGAAACAGAAGTAAAAAATATGTCACACTGGCCAATAAACTACTTATCAACAATTTTTTTTATTGCCAGTAAGAATAATAGCAATGAAAATAGAAAAAATCTGCAAAAAAGGCCTCCAAAGTAAAAATTTTCAAAAGATACACTTTAAGTTTGCATTACTATTTTATTTGTTTTTTGTGTGGATATTGAAAAAAAAGTGGGATGATTTCTCTGGTTCTGCTGTATCCATTTTGATGTAATGGAAAACCTGTTTCATGCCGTGTTCAAAAGACACATTATTTAGCCCAGCTCACTATTAGAGATGTATTTACTCTGGTTTATCTTGATATAAGCTTGTACTTTCCATATTGCACAGTATGCTATAACTTATGGAACACGATGAACATCTTAATCGAAATAAAGCTGATTAAAATCTCAATCGGTTTCCCAGAATATTTGGCTGACAACACATTCAAGCTCTTCACAGCCTGTGGTAACGCTGCCGCTCCGCACCCAGGTGGGAGGGGTTCGATTCCCGGCTAGGGTGGATGTGAATGTGTAATGTAACGTAACCCCGGGGTTAGGTGATGTAAACGACTGTAAACATGTATACATGATGTAAATGTAATAAGTGATGTAACGTTGAAAATGTAATGTTAAATGTATGATTTACTGTATGTATGTAATGTAGAGACCGCGGTTCGATTCCCAGTGTGGGTACCTGAATGTGTCTACAGAGTTAGTTGGTTGCAAGTAATGGACAGGGCTAATGCAGGACCTAGGCCGAACCAGACCAGACGGGTGACGGCACTCCTCCAGGAACGGATCGAGACCAGACCGGAGACAGGAGGCGTCCACAGACTAGACCAGTAAAAGAGCGAACGAATCACAGACGATATGTTTATGGAGGAATGGAAATGTGAAAAAACACAACTATTTTAATGAAAGATTATGTAGTATTTGAGTTACAAAGGTTTCTAACTTGCTTTCTTAATAATCTTTCCTAATTGTAATCCCCCCGCAACAAATGGTTTGACCGATCCTTCGCTAAGCCCCGCCCCCCTTAGTTACTGTTGCTATGCTAGCCTGTTGTCTGAAGTTCGGTAGGAAAATGTCCAGCCAGGAAAAGAAAGAAGAAGAAGAAAATAAAGGGTTGAGAAATTTTCTATACAAACGTTTTTCAAAAAGGTGGTGACGGTGAATTTGGGACGAGAAACGTAGAGCAAGGTAAGAAACAGGGCCGTTAGCTTGTAACGTTAGCTAACTATCCAGCTCTAATGCTAACGTTAATTAGCATCGTGGCTGTGTTCTTAACTGGAACACGTACAGACATGTAAGTCCTCACCCTACCTGGATTATTTCTCCACAACGATCGGCTCATTCTACATCATACATCGTGGCCGTATTATTACCTGGTGTGTATCACCACGTCTTTTCTTTAAGTATGCACGGTAACAGCACCTACACATGCTTCAGCAGTAAATCAGCGTAAAGGGGAACCGAATCGGTTGACACACCGGCGTTTCCAGTGTTTAGCCGCCATCTTGCAGCCGGTACGTTGCCCTCTAGGGCGGGGTCAGTGCGAGTCACGTGATTGAAAGCTATGACTCGAGGCGTAGTCAGTCAGATGCGTTGAGAACTGATGACGCGAAACATCTTCTGAGACAAACCTGAGCCCAGCTGCTGTCGATTCAGTTGCTGGCTTGAAGTAACAAAATAAATAAGATCCCAGGCCACCGTTTAATAGTTTGTTTAATATCAATACACTCTGATTAAGATCCGTCATTTAACCAAATAGCGATAAAAAGTTAGGCTACATCCACACTACTACATCATCATTGAAATATATATATATTTTGTAATAACCCAAACGTTTCCAATTTGCCCTAGTTTATGGTGTTGTGGGGTAAAAACCTGATTGGTAACAGAAGCCCGCGTCGCGTTTGTCATTCTCGCTGTCTCTTCACCAGATCATGTTTTTTTCCCAGTCTGCTCGGTCTTCTTACCTTGGTGTCATACAAATGAAGCTGTAAACAAAAATATATTGAGGCTTACAATAAATATAGCAACTTCTGATCAGCCCACGTAAATTTCAGGCTCAAAAATGCTTTTGCTCAACCACGCCCGCTTCCAGTTTAAGTCCGATAGATACGGATGCTGTATAGTTCAATCATTGTGAGAGCCAGTGACAACTTTCCCGTATAAATAAAATGACACAAACAAGGAAAGTCTTTGTGGATTCCATTTCCACCATTCCCCTCATTACCCATATTTTCCAGGAACTATTTGCATAACAGATCTCATCTCAGTGCAACATAACACAGAACTTTGCATTGCCTTTCACATTCAGGTCTGCTCATCAGTTGGTCAGGATGCATTCAGCTCTGCTCAACCAAACTAACCTGACTACATCTACCCCCTGCACTGTGGAGTCCTCGGTGGATCGGCTCATGTACCCGGCTGCCTATTCTCTTTTTTTCATTGTGGGCTTTCCAGCGAACTGCCTGTCACTGTATGCAGCCTGGATGCTGATGAGGAATGGAAACAACATGGCAGTCTACCTCGTCAACCTGTCCATTTCTGATCTGCTCTACACCATCTCCCTTCCTGTTTGGATCGAACTGGCTAAGAAGAGTCCTGTAGGTGGTGGTCTCTGCAGCTTAGTGGCTGTGATCATGTACAACAGCTTTTATGTGGGCTCTGGCCTCCTTTGCTGCATCTCTGTTGACCGCTATCTAGCAGTTGTCTACCCCCTCCACTTTCACTGGGTCAGGGAGGTGCGGACAGCAGCAGCTGTGAGTTTTACTGTATGGATTTTGGAGATTGCTATCCATGTTATCTTACTCGGCCACACGGGGGCGCTGCAAACTTTCTCCTCAAGTTACTTGTGTGAGGAGAGGGTACCCATGACACAAAAGGATGCCAACCTTGCTCTTACCCGGGTCACCCTTGGGTTCTTCATCCCAATCTTCATCATGACTTTTTGCTTTCAGCAGATCATGCAGTCACTCAAACGGAGCACCTCCATCCTGGAAGTGGAGCGCAGGAAAATCGGGCTGCTATTGTTGTTCCTGCTTCTAACCTACATCGTCTCCTTTGTGCCTTACCAGACTGTCATGCTTCTCAGGGCCATATTGGAGCCTGGAGACTGCATCTGGGCCACAAAACTCAGAGATCCATATATGGTAACTGTTGCTACTACAACCCTGAACAGCACACTGGATCCAATTATTTACTGTTTAATCAATGAGAGAGCAAAGACAGAGATCAAGAATGCTATGGGAAAAGTCTGGAGCCTGGCTATTTGGGAAAGAAAGTCAGGCAGCTCCATTGGCCTTCAGTCTATTTCCTAAGTACTGCTATGGAGTTTAGTTTTTTTTTTGTCATGTAAATACAAAAGAGGGGAAAGATTCAATGTGTTTGACTGTGTATTATAAGAGCTACTAGATATCAGAAGTGTAATTAATATGTTGGCTTGTTGCAAGATCGTATTTTCAATATGCAAATTACATTTTCCTTATTTAAGTATCACTAACTGACTTTTTTGGTGTATGTGCACATTGATAATAAGTTTTTTTTGTTTGTTTGTTTGTTTTAGCATTACTTTGGTTATCTGTGGCTGCGCTATAGTAACACAAAAAGTGAATTTGTTTCCAAAAAACTTTTTCAAAACTTGACTTTTTTTTTTTTTTTTTTTTACAATGAAAGGAGCCTGAGAAGTTAATCTTCTGTTGCATGACATTGAAGGAGTTTTTCAAGGAACACAGCCAATACTTTTCCCTGTCCTTAAAGATCAATCAAGATAAGCTGCAGCAAAAATATCAGCCAGTTCTTACAACGTGACAACAGTACATACACAATTAGTCACACAGAGGGTAATCAGCATGACTTTTGCTTGAGATAATATTCCTAGTGACACAATAAACATGAAGACCAGCAGCCTCATAAAAGCTCAGGACCCAAATTAAATCTGTCATGCAGCTTTTTAACAGTTTGTTCTGTCGTGGCTTGTCACCTAGTAAATGACTCATCGTAGTCATGGAGAAAAAGGAGGCGCTCACAGAGTCTTCCTGTTTCTTTGAACTGAATGTTGAAGTGGACGAAGACAAGAGTGCCATATTAGTCCATCTATTCCATTGTTTTGATTTTCATAATGATTTTTTTTTATGAATTTTATGGAGACATTTGGAGTGGGAGCACAGATGAATAAAGTAAGTAAGTAAAGCTGTATGTACCTTACTTGAATTTCACGAATGTATGTTTATTTTTTAAAATGTTTGTTTGTGTACATTGATGGTTGAGTCTTAAATAAATCAATCAATCAACTTTATTTATAAAACAGTTGATGACCAAAGTGCTAAGAACAATTTTAAAAAAGAAATAAAGAGAGTAGAGACATCCCAGGTTTGATAATTAAAGAAGTCGAGTTTAAAAATAAACTGAAACCAAACAAAACTTTCATTTATGACCAAAACTACTTTCACAGTCCTGAAGTATTTGCTTTAAAAAGTTTTTTAGACTAAATAGAATGTCATTGGTGGAACAACTGGATCCCGCATCATGTAACTTTTTCCGGGGCTGTAAATGTTTGTAACAAACGTTTTCTGTATAAATATTTAAACACCAACGCCAAACCAATATAACCCTAAAAGGTAACCCCTGTGCAGCTTTTAGTCCTATCATTTGAGACCAGCAGGCAGGTTAATAAAGCTGAACTGATAAGTTGACCAGGAAATTACATCTGCCAGTATTATTGCATTATAGGTACATTCAGACAACCTTCAGCGACACCAAAACTTATATAAATAATATATCCCTAATTTAACCTCAGTATCAATATCATTATTGGCGTGAAATGATCCAGCATCAGTCATGTTGTACTGAAATGAAATGGTTCGTTCGTACTCCATTAATCCACCAGATGTCCCCAGACTGTCTTCCTGCATCCACATCTGTATGGTCATTGTCCTCATCTCTTATTATTTTTCAAGCCCAGTTTGTCAGTCAGCTGTCTGTTTGTTTTTGAATATCTCTGTTCCTGTCTGAATAGCTATCTCAGTAGGTTTGCAGTTACCTGTAGCCACTCTGTCTCTTTCTGTCTTATCACTTCCTGTCTGCCTGTGAGTCTGTGCTTGGCTCTTGAATGGCTGCAATCCAACTGCCAGCTATGACTGCACCGAGCAGTCAGTTGCTCTGTTTTGTAAGTAACCTAACCTTTGATGGAAGGCCTTTAACATAAAGGTTCAGTCATTGAAATCCACTGTTGTGACATGCTCTTATTTCCATCTTGTTTCTCTACAAGGTGTGACAATATGAACTTTACATCAGCGATGGAAAACTTGACTCTGACCATCAATCATTCAGATTGTTACTTCATTGGAAGCACACCCAGGAGGAGCCCGTTTAAATTTTTCTACTTGGCCATCGTCATCTCCGCCATCCCATGCAACGCCTTCTCCCTGTACGTGTCGTGGCAGCACATAATGCAGAAGAACGAACTCGGTGTGTATCTGCTCAACCTGGCGCTGAGTGACCTGACCTTCTCTGTTGGTTTGACTCTGTGGCTGGACTTCATGTGGCGAGGAACCTGGGCCCATGGAGGTTACGTATGCATGCTCTCTGTTAACCTTCTCTACACCAATTTTTACACCAGCGATGCTCTTCTCTGCTGCATTGCTGTTGACCGCTACTTGGCTGTGGTTCACCCGCTAAAGTACTCATCCTTGAGGAAAGTTGGCAGTGCAGCAGCAGTGAGCATTGCCATTTGGGTGTTGGTGATCTGTTTCAATGTGGCCACCATCCGCTGGGAGGACTCCTACTATGAAAACAACACATTTTCTGTTTGCTTTGACGTCTTCCTCCCACTGTCAGAAAACCTGGCTCGTGCTAACGTCATGCGCTTCTTCCTGGGCTTTATTGTTCCTGTTGCCGTGGTTTTGTTTTCCACCTGGAGAATCTGTCTGGCAGTGAAATCCAACCAGGCCACTGAAGAGCCAGAGCGTAAACGGATTTGGAAGCTGATGGCAGTCGTTCTTTTCTGCCTTTTGTTCTGCTTTGGACCTATCCATGTCATGATGCTTCTCCGCACAGTGGTGGACGACTGCAGGACGACTGCATGGCTCTTCTATCCCTACAAGATCAGTATTGCTCTCTCAACCCTCAATTGCCTTGCAGACCCACTTCTTTACTGCTTCATCACAAGAACAGGACAGGCAAATGTAAACCAGGTTGTTCTCTTTTTCCAGGGAAAGAAGAGAAGTAAAGTTGAAGGCGTGGTGTAGAGTGAACAAAAATAAATGTGAGTTCTCACACAGGACAAGATAAGAAGGTCCCCTTCAGACATGTTTTTGGATAGAAAAATACTCTGCTTTGAATTAAAACTTCATAAAAATCTTCTAATTGGAAAAATACTGACAGCGATTTAATAACAATTTGTGCCTGTCCTGAAACACAAAAATGTATTTCGCATTACTGCCACCACTGCTTTTTCTGCAAAAATATTTGGTTTAAATTTTTTGTGGAAGTTTTGAACTATGTCTGTGTGATTTACACACAGGGAATATACTTCCATTAAGACAGTGTAGCTGACTGGAAAAAACCTGAGATGGAAAGCAGCATGTTAGGAGCCGTACAGAACCGTGCTTTGGCTGCACAAGCAGTTCTTTCGAGGGCTGACAGAAATTTGAAAGGCGCGTCAGACCTCATTTGCAGCTCAGTACAGAGCAAACAATCATATTTCCTTCTTTGTCCCAAACATATCTAAGGTGACAGCTCACATTTAGCGCAGCGACAGGCGTTGTCTTCATTACAATGTAACATGAAAATAAAGACTGTTCACAGTGGTGGACACAGTTCTGTCATATATAAATGTCCCCAAACATGTCCAAAGAAAATAAAAGAGCTTTCACTGCTAATTTGGCACTGTTCATCATTTGGATAAGAGATGAGCATGAAAATATTTGTTTGTTTACAAACCCTGCTGCATTTTCATTTCAACACTATCTTGGGGAGGTGGAGTGTGGCTCAAGTGCCAGTCATTGACTTCTGAGGCAAAACAGAGTCATATAACAGAGTGCACAATGCATGCAAAATACTTGCATGCAAAGTTCCCATTTTCAATTTAAGGGTGTTGTCCCAACAAAATGGTGATAGTTTATTTCAACTTAAAATCAACATTTCCTGGAAATCTTTTGAGCTGCAAACTTCTCCAGAAATGACCATTTGCATAGTTTGATTTTTTAAGGCATGATGAAGCATGATGAGAGAAAGTTTTCTGATGCCATTTATGGTTGTGACCTCTTATATATTCACAGAAATTTAGTGATTTTAAGTACGTCTGCAAAGCAACAAACATGGACATCTGCAGCTCTCTAGTGGACAACGATGGAAGTGCAGCATGATGTCTGCATTTAATCATTTCAGATTCTTATCACATCAATGAAATTTATCACATAACATGTGGTGTTTTATAAAAAAAAAAAATAAATGACCCGAACTCATCCGCGCACACACACACACACACACACACACACACACACACACACACACACACACACAACTTCTCAGCTCAACTTGTGGGGGTGTCAGCTTTATGTCTGTTAGCAGTCATGAGTCCAAATTGTGTGACTATAAGAATGGGTATCCTTTAAAGGTGCGTTTGTGAACTGTATGGAATCCTACAGTTCGACAACATCGTGGGAGCTCAAGTTTATTTCGTCTGCTTTTTAAAATGCGTGACACTACTTGTTCTGCCTTCATGCCTTCATGACATAAAAGCTGGAGAGAACATGTGCTCCTCCATGTGAGCTTTGGTCCCTCCAGTCTCTCTCTTCCATCCATCCATGTCCTATGCTTCACTTAATGCTGAATAACCTGCGTCAGCAGGACCTGGGGACCATAAAGCCCATCTGAATACCCATCCTCTCACCTTCCTCTGTCCTTGAGCGTTTAATAGACATCTTTTTTTTTTTTTTTTAAGGTGTATTCAAATGCAAGCAGGGATTCCTGGAGATCAATAGATTTGGACCGTGCGGCCCAGTCTACCTGGGATGTTGGCAGCATTTCGAAAGCGGCACGTGAGACTGAGACTGCTCCCTCTCAGGCGTGATGAATGAATGCGGCAGATCACGCCAGTGATCTGATTGCATACACACGTGTAATAGAAACATGATCCTTAATAGGAAAAAGGGAGAGTGACACTGGGCTGGAAAAGAGATTCAGGATGCATTTTTGTCAACTGGTCATTTCAGAACCTCCACGTAAATCACAATAAAGCATGGTCTTGAATCTGATACATTCTGGCTGATCCCAGCTCTGGCAGCTGTGACTGGCGCTGGGTGTTGGCAGGCGATTTGTGGGGGAATACTCAGGGTAATGTACACATGCACGTGCTGCATAGAGAAACTGCACCAAATACACACATGCGCTATAAAAGGAAACAGATGGACAAGAATAGCAATCTAGGGTTGTGTGGTAACAATATTATATAAGCAATTTATAGTTTATTTAGACTTTAGCTATTTTTCTCCAAATATAAGCTGCACCAGCTGTAAAAATATCCTGACGGTAAAATTTTCATTCTAATTTAACTGTCCGACTGAAATTATTTCCGGGTGCTCTTTTGTCCATTTAAATTATTCATTAAAATCATCCTGAAGTAATACAGCTTTTCTCAGTTTAATTTTCCTTTGTTTTTGTCCCTCCCCCATTTTGAGAGGTGCCCAGCTTGGTTCTGCAGTCACTGAGGAAGAGAGAAAGTTTGAATCTTTGTTTGAATTATTTGAATTTTTAGTGGAGCTTCAGGTTGCACCACAAACTCTTTCTGAGAAGATTTATTGAATTGTGGCCTCGGGCAAATTTTTATGTATCTGCAAGAATATTGGTTGTAATTTTAAGTGTGTTGAGTTTCTATTTAAGTTCCAATGAACAGGGAACAAGTTTGAGCAATATAGCAACAGCAGCAATTTTATATGTCTATCAAATAAACCATCGATGTTGTCAACTCCATTTGTTTTAAAATTTGTTTAAAGTTCAAACCCCATACTTTGACCGTCTGACACTCCCTCCAAACTTCCCTCTTCATATTTTCCCTCCCTCCTCACAACAAGTGCTTCTTCTGTGAAAAAGCGACTTCAAATCTCAGGGGGAAATTTTATATTAGGGGAGAAAGTCGGGGAACTCTTAAAATCATGATTCAATCTCAGATGGCTTTAAGTTTATTGTATTAAATGACATCGCTGTCTTTTTTTTCTGAAGTTATTGTTACAAGATGGCTCTATCTTATATCATTTTAACAAAAACAGAACAACACATTTAAAGGAGCTATTTGCAGGTATTGCTACTGCTGCATGCCTGGCATTAGCTTCAATGGCTTGCTTCGAATAAATATTTGATATGAATTCAGCTTCCAAAAAGCCAGTCCTGCCTGGACCACTTCCTATGAAGCTACCAGCTCGATCACCTTTTTATTTGTTTGTTGTCCAGCTTATTAATGTTCCCTTTTGGGTTGTACAAGATAATGCTTTTTATATTTCCTCACATTCTAATTTGGCTTTTTTTTTTACACTCTTCTCAGTTGGTACATTTCGGAGGGTTTTCTTGTCTCAACCAGCCTCTTGGGCATTTGTGATTTTTGCTGTTACACTACGATAGCAGGGATGCTTCCTCAGATGTTAGCCCACCCGCTGCCTCAGTGAGTCACACAACACTGCAGGTCAAAGACCAACAATGTGGAACTCGAGATCCTAGTTATACTGGCTGTACCGAGATTCAGTCTGAGAAAAGCTGCGCTTTAGGGTGCAACATTGCCTTTTCCTGCTGGCTTTATGTGTGGCTAAAGAGTAGAGAATGAGTTAACCGGCACGGTTCTCTCTCTACTGGGCTATTTCTGATCCTCTTTAAAGAGAACTGAAAGTGAGCAGACATTCTTGCAGTTGTTTGCTTTTGTCTGCTTACAACAGGAGTGAACATGGCTCAAGCCCTCCGTCACTGGAAACAAAGAGAAGTGGTTTTTCCCTTTGAATGTTAACAGAGAAGTCAAGCAGGAGCTAGTTGCCTTGATAAGCAGATGAGCGTCCGTGCATGTGGGGGTCACCTTCTTGGATGAGACACATAAGTTTGTGATTGTGATTGTGAATTACGAAACTTGTGATTCTGCAGCATCCCTCAGGAAGCTAATGGGCAAAAGAGCTGTAAAGCTGCAAATTTGATGTCTGATCAGTTGGTTCCTCGTAGGTCAGAATAAGAAAAATGGTGGAAAGTTTGGCGTCATAAAATAGATGAAGACAGATGGGCAGAAAACAGATTTAACCAAAGTATCAAATGAGCGTTTTTGATTTGTTTGGGTTTTTTCTGTTGTCTATAAACTCCACTCTTGTTAAATAATCACATTGAATTTGCATGTGTAATTACGGTTTAAGCTGGCAACCCTCACCCCTGCTGTGTGGAGAGGAACACAATAATTTTAGAAAACACACAAAACAGTAAAAACAAAGCCAGGAAGCAAAGAGAAACGGAGAAGAATGAACAATTTGTACAGATTGTCAAGTGAGAGGCCATTTGGTAAACAGATGTGTGTGCAGTCAAAAGTGAGACATGAATTTCCTTTCCTGTTACTTTTTGTTGAAAATGCTTACTTTTTACGTGTCTATTAATAAATCCATGACTCAATAATGAGAATGTTTCAAATCAGTCGCCCATATGAGGCTGGAATATGGCTGGAAACTATGGATACAGGCAAATGGAAAGACAAGCAGATTCTTGTCATTTTTTCACCTTACTGTGATATTGCTTCCTTCCACCCTACGTGTGTGTCTGACAGTGTCTTCTTATCCCAAAAAAAAGCAACATTTGATTAAAGACAGACGGTTTCATTAACGTCATCAGAAAATTGAATTTGTTAATGAATGGATTTGCCTGAGCTGTTCCAGTTCACTTTGTCTCCCACTTAAATGAGGGGCATGGCTGTGTAGACAAATTAACAACATAAAATACAATCAATGCAGAAAAGAATTCTGAAAAAGACGGAGTAAGTGATTTATCCTGTGTGAGGGAGGCATTGAGATAAAGATACAGCAAAATGGAAGCCTGTGACAAATACAGGGTGGAGCAGGTTGAGGTCACTTCCACCTTGAAGGAAAACACAAACACACAAACACGCACCAACAAAGACACACCCACACACTTTCCATTACATCCGATTTATAGCCTTTCCTCCACTGACCTGGAACCCTTATTAATTTCTTTTGTGGTGCTGTCATCTGGGTTGTTTTACTGGGCGCCATACACATGTTGAAGCACCTGACTGTGGCTTTGAGCTAAACATGCATGGATGGAGACGTTGGGTGCCAGCATCCTGCAAAACGCAAGAGGCAGTTACGTAATAATGAGTTCTGTCATTCAATTACCCAAAAGCTGCATCAAGCTGCAAATTTACAGCGATGGCTAAAATTTTGACAGGAGTGAAAAAGGAAATGTGAGAAAAAATAAATTGATTGTATTTATTGTAACAACATAATTTTTTTGGATTTACTGCAAATGTTTTTACTCCTTTCTTAAGAATGTTTCATGCAAACCTGTCTATATGATACTGCTACCTTCAAATCTGTCATATATCTCATTATTATTGATGGAAATAACTACAACCAGGGTTTTTTCAGAAAAAGATCCATTTCTTTGTGGATTATGAGCGACAGAAGTGGTTTTCTTATATTATGGCATGAAAATGATATTTAACAAAATATAACTGCTTAAATCTTTGGAGTTCAATACCGCTAACATTTTTTTATTATTATTCTAAAGGTGTTACATAATATTCACCACCAGTTAAGGTTTATCGCTTCATGTTTATTATCTGGAAAAAGGCACTCACTACATTTAATGTGATCTGATCATAAAATAAACTGTACACAACAAGTAGATGCTAAGCTCATCACAGGTCATGGTCATGAGAAGGTTATTGATATTCATATCAGATGAACAGGTTACAAGCACAATCTGTGTGTGTGTGTGTGTGTGTGTGTGCGTGCGTGTGTGTCTCACACCAGTGATACATTTATTTCTGTAAAAATATAGGCTGCAGTACCTACCTGTTTGTAAAACACAAATAAGGTTAAATGAACATGTGTGATACATTTCAGTCAGTGAATCTCTGTTAACTACAGCACGTGTTACAGGAAAGAAATACTAAAAAAGAAAAATGATGTGTTTTGATCATATTTTACAGGTCAATGGAGAATGCAACTCAAAGGCTCGGCTGTTACAAAAGGGAATAAACGCAAATCTAAGCATGCTTGATCAGCTCAAAATTAACATCATCACATTCATTTGAAGTAGAAGAGATTGTGGGAATGTCGTGTCAAAAACAAAACCTAACACAGCTGACAATCTTATATCCATTCAGTCATTCATCTACTACTGCTTATCCGTTTGTGGGTTGTGTGTTGTGCTGGAACCAATCCCAGCTCACACTGGGTGAGGGCGGGGTCACCCTGGACAGGTCACCAGTCCATCACAGGGCCAACACACAGGGACAGACAGAGACCAACAACCACTCACACTCAGACCTACGGACAATTTAGAGTCACCAATTAACCCAAAGATGATGTCTTTGGATGGTGGGAGGAAATCGGCGTACCTGGAGGTAACCCATGCAGGCACGGGGAGAACATGCAGACTCCGCACAGAAAGGCCCCAGCGTTGTGTTGATTCACTTAGAAAAGCGGTGAAAGCAATGCATTTTATTTTATTCAAACAAAAAGAAACATTATTACAGATGTAACGCCAAGATTTCAAGTTAGTTCACATCGTTTATAACTGCTATGGCTGTGCTTTAAGAGCCATCACCATCATGCACAATCAAAATTGAATAGTTTCTTGTTTTTTGTGTTTTTCTAATGATCTCTCAGTATGTAGTAGTTTCTACTCTAACGCTACATCTCCATGATGACATACAAGGAATACTTATACATGTCAGTTAGGTAAATGCGCATGTTGTCTATCGATCGCAGCACAGCCTCCCACCCAACGTTTGTTAACCATTGAAGTCAGCAGGCTGCCGAGCTAAAAATAGTCCCACGCAGTTTGAAATGACAAAGTGGAGATCGATAATGTTCCTGAGGATGGATGACATGAATCTTGTTCTCCGTGTGTCCTGCCCACACTGTTTAAAAAATAAGATTCAAAAACGAAGACGGATCTGTTGCCCCCAGATGTCCCATAAGAGCCAATATGGGGGCGAAAAGAAAACAGAGCTATAAAGACACCCCCCTGTAGAGATGGAAGTTCTTTAGTAGCCTGTTGTACAGCCACGTCCATAATGAGGTATTTTAACTACAGCCTCTTTTGTTTCATCAGTTTTATTCAGTTTTGGCAACACATTTTCCTCCCACAACTATGGCAAGGTGACTAAGTTTCCTGGGAGCATTTCCAATCTCAGCATAGTAAACCGAAAGGCACATTTCTGGACATCTCAAAGGGCCTTGCACTCTTACTCTGACTCTGTCTGAGGTTCTCTCTCGCTCTGTCGGTCTCTGCACTCCTTTGGCTGTCTATGGCTGAAGTGCTCTTTCGTTTGGTACCTATTCATTTTCCGTCTCTTTGGTCTGTGCTGGTATGAACCCATTCAGCTTGCTGCGATCCATCACATACTGCGACAGGTTTGTCAGACTGATGTTTCCCTCTTTACTTTCTCCATTTTCTTCATGTGGCACTCCGTCTTCCTCTTCTTCCTCTTCCTCCGTCCTCTCCTCCCCCAACATTGCACCGCTGCCGTTTATGCCTAGGCTTGCCTGTCGAACATCTTCAGGAATGTTCCTCCGAAGCTCACGGTTCTTGGTACGCCTGGCTAACTTGGTGAGGGATCCGAATCTCAAGTTAAAGAGATTCTCTTCTGAAGACGATGCTGTCTGCTGCGTCTGCACACTCTCCTGATGGTCATATAGCTCGCAGGCCCCCCTCAGCCTCAGATTGTTCAGTTTAGTGTCGATACTTTCCTGGGATGAAGTCTTGAAACGGCCGGCATCCAGGCTGGCAAACATGGCCCGCTTTTCTGGAGACAGCATGTCAAGGGAGTGAGCACGCTGCTCCAGGCCGAGCTGGCGGCGCTCCATGCTGCGGATGGTGGCGGCCCGCTGGAGCTTGTCATGGATTTCAACACTCAAACGCCGCCGTGTTTCACGGAACTCTGCTCGTACGTTTGCCTTCCACTCAGCTGCGTGAGCTTTAAACTCTCCAACCTGGACAACAGAGCAATAGAGAAGTGGGGAGGAAAGGATTAGGGACATTTGGTACAGTTCACAGAAGAAACTGCTCATTACAAGTCAGGAAAATGACTTTAACACAGAGGAACAATTATGGACAAGAATAGAATTTTGCCAACCTAATCCTTGATACAATTATGGACATTTCCAGATTTAAACAATGTGATGGCTTTTCAAATGTAAAAATAGGGTTCCTGTACAAATGGATTTATAAGAACTACATCTTCAACACCTAAAACAAAATTGCTACCCGTCACCGATGTTACTGACATGGTCAAAGTAGCAATTAATGTGCAAAGTAAGAGAGCAGACAGAAAGGACAAGAGAAGTAGCAGCTGAGTGACCTTTAATGTTCTGCCTCTGTAATGTAATACTAGGAGGCGTAATTGAATAAACCCCACCTCCTCTTTGGTCTTCTTCGACAGCACTCGAAGCCAGTCTGAAATCATGCTGAGAACGGCCGCAAAGTACGCCAAACCCACCAAGATCCAGAACCACACCAGCGGCTTGTACCACTGCATGTAGTCGATTGTCCGGTTTCCACCTGTAGTTGAAGTAAAGATGCAGGTTTGGTTGAAAAATTGGCTCGAAATGTTACTGAAGTTCAGCAGAATTTACATCACGGAACAAAAGTAGCTCTACCTGCCACGTAGTCTCCAATTCCTACTGTGGTGAGAGTGATCACTACAAAGTAGATGGCATCCAGTGTGGTCCAGCCCTCGATGTATTTGAAGATGACAGCTGGGATAGTGACAAACACAATGCAGCCAGCCAGGATGAACAGGATGGTGGATGTCACTCTGATCTTAGTCTGACTGATCTGCTTGTGTTTTTGCTGGAAAAAAAAGCACAAGCTGTTAGAGTTGAGCCAGAATTCATGTAAGAGTGTTCAGAAAGCACTGTGTGTCCAAGGAAACACAACTCAGATCTCTGAACAAAGTGGGCAGAGACGAATACAAAATAAACGAGCTAGTTTAAGTTTTTCAATAATACTTGACCTTGCTGAGCTTTTCCACTGTTGCAATGCCCACATTCCATACGATAAAATAAAGGCAATGAAACACACAAATTAAGAAAGACTATAACAATGAAATGCGATATTTGTAACTCACCCTGAATATCTTCTCAACTCTCAAGATACTTTTCACAAAGATGGTCCCCAGCTGGTCTCCAATCCCCGCCAACAGAAAGCCAAAGAGAGGAATGCCAAATATGGCATAAAGAATGCAAAAGATTTTCCCGCCTTCCGTGCTTGGAGCTATGTTTCCATAACCTGTTGGAAGCAACGAGGGAAAAACGGGGGAAGAAACATGATATTAAGGACACAAAACAATTGGTCGGACTATTAAGAGTAAGACGAGAAGCAGAAGAAGACAATCAAGACTCTTCTGCAACATAATCAACTGAAGTGCTTATGTAATACCTTGTAGTTCCTGGAGGTAAATAAGCTCCAAGAGAGACAATAATTAGGTTCCCCTCTGGGAAAATTGCATTAATTACAGCCCTACAGTGACAGCAACACAGAGAAGGAGCCAGGAAGACAGGACACATATTGTACTGTTAATCACCTCATCCCACTTCAGCCGCAACTCTGTGACCACAATATTTGCATAACCTGAACTTTCACTCATGTTGTTAAGTTCTGTAGTATTCTCACACTAAGAAAAGTTGTGTTGTTGATATTTCACATAGATTGGACATTTATTTGATCGAATTTCCGTCTGCATATTTATATGTCTGTTCTTGTATCGTAATGTCTCATGTTTCATATTGATATCTGTCAGCCAGACAACAGTAACTTTATGTTGTTCCAAGAATCTCAAACAAGGTAGAACGAGTAGAAAGTTAAATGCCTCAGGCTTGATGTTCAAATTACACTTGCTGAATGGGACTTTACTGTGACTGGTTGCACTTGATCAAACGCAATCTAAAAAAAAAAAATTGAAGAAATAAGTAGAACAATCAGAAGCAGTTTTACATGTTGTGAAGCCATATTGTCTCTGTCGGCAGTGATTGTAATGTAGATGGCCTGTTAAATTATATACTGCTTTGCCTCATTGGGTAGCAGCTCATATGGGCAAAAAGGATTTGTGAAAGTCACCTGAGGGCAAAATTAGGAAGGAATCATTTACGCAATTTACATTTAGATTTGCAATGACAAAACATCTTTGTTAAACTGATCTGATCTAAAAAGCTTAAATATTTCGAAAAATGAATTATTGGCTGTTAGTTTTGCATATAAAAGTGTAATATTTTGGTAAAACAGTAATGATGTAAAATAGCTTCTTTTTTTTACACGAGATCGTGAGATATCATGTAAAATATATAAATGAAATTCTGCTTAAAAACTAAAAACACTTTGCATTCCATCTCATACACTTCACTTTGTTAAATTTCACTGAACTGGGATGCGAATCGTACTTTTAATCTGAGCAGTAGCAGATATAAGCTAATTTGCAGTATTTCACAGGTACCTATGGTTGTGATGACAGTTCCAGCAAAGAAGAAGGCGCTGCCCAGGTCCCACTGACTGGAGCTATTAGACGTGTCTGCAATAGGTCTCACTCCTGCACACACAGCATCTATGGCATGCTGGAAAGAGAATAATGCATAAATTACAGAGACAAACTGCAACCGGTATTTTAACCTGAGATATCCAGGTGAATGTAATCTTAACAGCAAAGCCACCTAATTTGCATTTTCCCCGTAAGATTCTTAGAACTACATGATGCAGAGTTCTGATTGTCTACTAACACAACAAACACACAACATGTCATTTGTTGATTTAATTATAGAAAATCCTGATGGTGTGAAGTGAATGAGCACATTAGCCCACCTCTGGCCAATGTTTGTGTCTTTCTGTGAACATGTGTCCCTGATGGCTCTTTGTGTGTGCATATGTGACCTGTGCCGCTAAATAAATAACACTGAGCTGATGTCGCTACCTGATGAACACGACAAGAGAAGGAGTAGGAAAATGTGTTTCGAAGTCCCTGAAAGACGGGGGATGGGACTGAAAGACAGATGGAGAGTTGAATCATTCCTATTTGATGTCATAATACTTTAATGACATAGGAAGCGGAGCTAAGTGGATTGAGTTAGAATTAATTCAATCAGTGCGATATTATTGTACCTCACAGTGGAATTTTACCATAATAACGTGATCATATTGTGCTTCTGTTTCAAAAGCTTTCAGAGCAAATATTTTCATGAAATCTTTAGGTAAAAAAAAACAAAAAACAAAAAGCTGTGTACTGAACTTTGATTATGCTCTTTCCTTTGCATGTTTACTGGGCACATTGCTGATTTTTCTGGACCTCTTTGTAAGTTTATTTTGAAAAATGCTATATTCATTTATGATGTTATATTATTATTATTTTAATATTAATAGCGTATCCTTCATGAGCCTTTAAAATTTTAAATGATCAAGTAATTCATTTTTGAGAGAATACAAAACCTCAGGGAGGTCAGAAAAAATAAGCATAACATGGAATTGCACAATTCAACGTTACAGGGGGTCCCAGTCCTGAAATTCAGAACCGCTTTGCCAGAGCATCAATTTTGTATTTATTAAAAAAAAAACAAAAAAAACATTTTCTGCAATAATTTTTTTCATTAACTATAATAACACCAGTAACTATCAAAAGATCTGTTCAAATTATTCAGTGTCTGGCAGTGAGTTGTTTCTCTTTTTTGTGCAATTCCTATTTTGTTTTAAAACACACACCAAATAAAGAGACTCTGAGATGCAGCATGCCTTCATCCTTTTTCAGTTTCAACCATAAAAAAAAAAAAAAAAAAAAAAAAAAACACGCAGCTTTCCTTTACTCCAGCTTGTTTAGTGTCTGGGAAACACTAAAATGTCACAATGTTCTGCATTTAATGCACCATTATTCTCATTAATCCCCTTCTGTGCTCCATTATGCAGCCATGAAATGCTGATCTGCAATCTTGTTTTCTGTCTAAACTCTCTGCTTAAAGTCATTTTACAAGAAATGCACTCGTTTTGTTATCTGTGTAGAAATGTATAGTTTGAATTTTCTTCAGAAACGCAATAAGCTTCATTCTTACTGACATGAAAGTCATATTGTGAGGAATGTATTTTCATAAGAAACAGCTTCACGGCATTTACAAACATTCCTCATAGGATATCATCTACACAGCAAACCCCCCAATCCCTCCATCCATGCAAGCTGTTAGTGAGATGCACGTCCATGTAATAAAATATGTATCAATTCTCCTGACATACATTTCAAACCAGACAGCGTGCAAGACCACTTCAACACACATCGCTCCATATGGCTACTCATAATCTTTCCTGTGATTACCTCAGCTCCATCAGCACATCTCCTCTAACGAGAAGTATTTCTCCACCGAAATTTAGCCAATTAGAGTAATGCCATTTCATAGACACATCATCTTTATTGGGGTAATATCAAAGCGGTAATTATATAATAAACCCCAAATAACCTAATTCTGAACTCAAGGGAGAGCTATAAATAGCCTCACAATGAATCTGAATATTTTATGAGGATATCTATTTTTGGCTCGTCCTTTTCACAGCCAAGCTCATGCTGCATTAAAGATGTGGAAAATCCTCCATTGGCACGTGCACTTTTGAGGCACGAGGGTGATAACTTAGATATGTGGTGCAGGGTGTTAATTAGGGCGACAAATTGTGCTTCGATTTCACACATCCTGCTGTGTCTCTCGAGGAGATTCGGCACACCGATAATCGTACACGTATCTAGTCACCAGCTAGCTCTTCACTAATGTGTTTTCAGTTCTCTACTGCGGATTCATTAGAGAGCACATGGACACACTGCAGATCAGTGTAGTCCCTGACCACCTTGAATGCACAAGGAGCAGAGCAAGTGGAAATGCGCAAATCAACAACAAATTCGCACAAAACAGAGCTTAACATAAAACATAAAATCATGGTAAAATAACGTGAGTAAATGCTGTTATATTTCACTACTTTAAATCATCTAAAAGAACATTTTCGATGCATGAGGTCTATAAGAGCTGTACGTTGTTTTCTTTTGCAGCATTTTCATTAATTGTTGAAAAAGAAAATAATCGTTTCGATTTTGAAAAGCCTTTAATAGTTCTCACAAACAACCATAAATCTATCAAATGAAACTGCCTAAACATCATATCATTTGTTGGTTTGGTTATGCGACATGATATACTCTTACTGGAGGTATCTCAGTATGCACAAGTTTAAATGTAGGTAAGTGGATTGTCGGTAAATTAGGCTGTGCTGGTGTCATTAACAGCAAGGCTTCACTTCTAGTACCACAGTGTGACTCATCCCAACAGAGCGGGGAACGCCAATTAAGGCTGCCGTCTCTGCTGGCGCACAGTAGGTAGGTGGAAAGCACAGACACTGAAGCAGACAAGAGGAGGTCAACAGACACATCAAGTCAGCACATGCTGTGGAGCGAACCCCAACAAGTGCCAATGTATCGTCTCCTTCCGTCTCACGCACCCACACAGGCTGTTTATACACACACACACACACACACACACAAGTTTCCTGAGGTTGCCATTTTCCTGTCAACTCCTTTGCCAAATAGTTTGACGACAGTGAGTCACCACTGCTGTGTCCCCACAGAGATTTGTCAGCTGAGTGACAGGCTTGACACGGCATGGACAGACCGATAACGGATCCTGTTAGAGGAGCAGACAGACTCTTTGATGGAGTGCTTGAGAAGCAGCATGTCCCAAAGGCCTTTTCTTGAAACACCAGAAAAGGAATGCCAGCATGAGCTTCAAACATGGCTTGATATTATGCCTTTTTTAAGGTTCGAGTGCCATCATAAATCCATCAAGCACTGAATTGGCAGCACTTCTTCTGATCTAAAGAAAAGTTTGGCCTTTTAGAAAAAACAGGTATCTGTTATGTATATCTAGGACTAAACCACTAAGCCAAATTTATACAAATGTATACCCAGAAAAGCCTTTCGAGACTAGAAAATAGATTATGTGACTTTTGGATATAGCTAGGCTAATAGTTTCTCCTTGTATCGAGTCATCACACTAAGTTAATTTGTTGCTTTAATTTAACAGCGACTCTACGCTCCACTCTCTACGAAAACAAAATTCAGGAAAATTTCAAAAAATAGCTCTTTTAATAAATTCAGTTAGTCAGTTGTAATCAAGTTCAGGGAAATTGAGAAAAGACAAAAAATTACCTTTCTTTCAGCTCCTTGTGTG
The DNA here is from genome assembly GCF_900963305.1 of Echeneis naucrates. Classification (NCBI taxonomy): domain Eukaryota; kingdom Metazoa; phylum Chordata; class Actinopteri; order Carangiformes; family Echeneidae; genus Echeneis; species Echeneis naucrates. The sequence goes on from NC_042532.1 coordinate 13,954,613, forward strand.
ACATGCTGTGACGCATTATTTCATGTATAAATCTGATCATTTGTTCAGCCAGCAGCCTTTTTTATGATGTGGCTGCTGCCACTAGTGCTGCTGCTTGGGAGGTTTGTGACTGCTGACCTGTGCAATGAATAATTGATTCCCTCCAGACCCCGGAACGCCAGGCTAAAGGTTTTTATTTCCATATCTCCCCGTAGGACACACTGTCATTGATTTGTTTTTTTACAAGCGTATGATATCTTTTTGTTGCTCAGAGGTTAAGGGAAGGAGCAGTGGGAAGGAGAAAAGGATGTTTGTTAAATGAATATATGTGGGTGTGGAGGAGGGACAGACAGATAGGCAGTCTAATATCCACCGGAGCAGTGTTGAAGACACTAACATCAAATGGAGCCATTCTAGTGGAAAGTAGAGCACACCAAATGCCGTGTGGTTGGTTCTCTCTTTTGGGTTTTTTCAAACTTGTGACAATGGAAGGGTCCACCATGGCACTAACACAGATATAACACAGGCCTTTTCTCTTCTCACGCCACATGATGAAACATAGAATGCACATTATACCAAAATGCTCTTCTGGTATCTGCATCATAGAGTATGTTTTGATTTACTTTGACTATGACTATCGTATGGAGTTATGTGTCATTTCTGTGGGATACTTCCGATGTCTATCTTGGTAAAAGGGATCTCACATTTGCTTGTTTGACCTTTTGTTACCAACTATTATTCTCCAGGCACGATAGCCGCCCACATTCACACACATTGTCCATCTGTTTTTGGTTGTTTGGTGTTTTGTTTTGTTTTTTTGCAGTTTTGAACATCTTCTGACTCTCCAAAAGAGAGCTTGGCTGATCTTCACAAATCAAACTCTCCACTCAGCCAACTACGTGACAACTCATCTCAAATCATTTTCAAATCTTGCTTCCAGTTGTGCATGTCAGCTTGATGCAGTGACCTTAGATCGGGCCCCATAATTCTGGGTGTGATATCACAGAGCACTGGGACGCATCATCAGTCCATATAATAAAGCAACTGACACTGTAAAAGGGCATTATAAAATGCACAGTTAAACTGATACGATTTTTTTGTCGATGCTTCAGGTCAGCTTAACTCAAACTGTATGTCACGGTGTGAAAGGTTGTCAGGTTTTATAGATGTTCAGATGGCGCAGATCTGTCACTAATTGATTCATTTATATGCTTCTCATGATTCACTGATGGAGCTTCATTTGCAATTTTATGCAGCAGGATCACTCAGATCCTCAAATCTTCCTGAAATTATTTGTGTTATCATAGTAGAATCACCACTCAGTTTGATAGAGAACATGACTGAACTGGGCTTCAAATGCTCCAGTCAAGACAACTCTGCTGTTGTGGCTGTGAGCAACTTTCCTTTTTAAAACTGTGTGGGCGTCATTAAAGCCTCACGCTGGAATTTCATAAACTCATTATTGAGAGTATATGGCCTTCAGCAACAAGTTACTCATGAAAGCTATTTCTCAAAACACATTTTATTCTCAGTCGTACTTTTGTTTACTACCATTATGATATTGTTTCCGCACAAAGTGAAAATACAACCTAATCAGTTTTCAGTTCTTACTCAAAGCAACTCAGTTTTCAGTCAAAAGGTCATACTGGCTGACCTCATTATCAAAGGTACCTCTACATAACGTCCTGTAACATAAAACTCTATGCACTATGCAGTGTATATGCCAACAGAGGAAAAGTGTCACTAATAATCATGAGCACCTCCGTGGTAAGCAGCCCTGAAGGTATTAATGTGCTTTCCACAAAAGGATGGACCTGCCTCTAAGTCCTCTCATGACATTTACCCATCAACTGCCACCAGCCAAGGGACAGTCGGGGGTGTATTCTCTGATGGTGCCTTAGACTCTGCATGATCCATTAATTTACTTGTCAAGTCTGCATGAAGAAAACTACTGAAAATGCTATTGAAAATGAGCATTGTTATTGCTATGACAACACAGCTTTATTAAAAGAATCGCTGGTTGCCTTCCACTTAGGAAGAGGACAGACTGTACTTCTTACCTCCACCCACTTGCATAGGTGCCAACTCCACCAAATAAAAGAGATAATAATGACAGTTTAAAGTAATTGGGTCTGACTAACATTTCTAAAACTTGCTGCACATACTCTGACAACGAGAGCAACAGGTACTGCAACTTCTTTGAAACACATTTAGAAGTGATGCTCGTTCTCCCAGAAACGGGTTACCTGAGCAGTCAGGTTAGAAACGAGAGCATAATGATAATCTAACGAGATAATGTTAAGGTGTCACCGACAGCTAATTGTGCCAGTGTCGATATTTACACAGTGTGTAATGATGCCTGAAGACAAACGTACAAATGTATGAGCAGAAGTCAAGTAACCAGTGCAGAGAATTTATGTATGAAAGTTCATTCTTGATCTAGGGAATGTCAAAATCATCTTAACATGAAGGCTAGATTTTTGTTTTCTTTTAATTGCATCTGAATATCTTCAATGAATGAATTACATAAACTAATGATAGTCAATGCAAATCATCAGCTCTGAAGCCGTCCACTGTGTCAAAAAATATTTTATTCAGTATTAACATAAATATATGCTATATTCCCATTAAAACAAGGGGTACATGGTGTTACACCAGCATGTTTTGTCTGCACGTGAGCAGCTCTTCTGAATGTAGCAGCAGTTGGGAGTTTGCGATTAAAGGCTTAATTTGCTGAAGGACAATGTGGAGATGAAATGAAGTAGCATCCAACCCTTTCAAGCTCACGTGGTTAGTTAATGAAACCAGAATTAATTACCCTGAGAACCCCTAATTACCCCCCGATAGCAATCACCATTTCGAGAATTGTCGCTTTAAAGGTCAGCTCTCTGACTTCCTTCTTTTCATCTGTTGATCAGATTAAATGACACAGTATTATACATGAGATCTTTTTCATTTAATTTTCCTTATCTTCCTATCCCCTTACACACTAATCTGCTGCCGATGAATAGATACAACAAATGTCCGGGTCTGTCTGTCTGATGGAGAAAACGAAAAATACTCTAATTAAACTCTGTGAAACATTTTCAGGCACTTACCTTGATGAGCGCCTCCAGCTCATCAGGACGAACGCAGGGGTGTTTCTCCAGGAATGAAGCCTTCTCCAGGGTGATGCTGTTCTTCTGGATGCTCTCAAACGGCATCTCCAGTGCCCTGAATGCCAGACCCCCGCAGATCAGGTACAGAACAACCACAATGAACACCGCGAGCACCGTCTTCCACTTCATCACCGAGTGGAGGGCTGAGCCATCACAGCTGGTGTCCATGCTCGCCACCACGCTGGCAGAGCGGGAGGAGATTGACAGGCGTGGCAGCGGACAATGACCGTTGGCCTTTGGATCACAGCCCATTGGGTTCTGCATGGTGGCAACACTGGCCTGGACAAGGCTGGACTTCACCGTGCCTGGCTGGGCCTTTTTGGGAGGGACCAAGTTGGTCTGGACCGCCACTAGATAAGAGTTAAGGGAAGAAAAAACTGAATGAATCTATGTTTTGATTACCTTTGTTTTGAAAATCAGTACAGGGACTTTGATACCAGTTTTCAGATAAATTCACTGTGAGAGAAAAATATGCTGTCAGAAAAATGAGAAATACTCCTCTGAGATCTCAAGTCTTAGAAGTGAGTTTTAAAAAATTAAACAGGCACTTTGACCCTTTTTTAGAATTTCTGTTTGTCCTTTGTCCTCATCTGTGATAATCAACCTGTTAAAAATAAGACATGTTTAATTTACACATGCATGAGTTTTGGGTGTAATATTGCCCCATATCTTAAAGCTTTCCTGTGGTTTAATTTTCAAATTAAGTAGCACATCCCGTGTGATGCATTAAAAAACTATTTCTATGTTTCTACAAGGCAGATGAAGATTCTGTCTACAGTATCGAAAGTTATCCATCCAGAGTATTTGTTCTGGTTTTTACACATAAAAGCCTACTAATTACTACTATTACTACTAATTTCATATTCTACATGAAAAAAACCTGGAAGAAAATCCTGCATATAAGAACATTTACAATAAGGAAAAGTGAGGATAAATATTTTAATTGTTAATAGGAACAAAACGTGTATCCAACCTTTATATTATTGTTAGGGCCTGGCGGAAATTGACTTAATCTCTTTGCCAGGGAGCAGGATTGAATTTTTCTAATAGACTATCAGAAAGGGGTAAGTGCCACTTTCAGTCACTGGCCGATGGGGATTATACTAAATGCCTGCACAGTGGAGTAGGTCAACCATGAGGCAAGCAGCACCAAAGAGAAAGTCCAATTTAGATTTCTTTAATGTATATCAGACACTGTGCAAGCTTCTCAGTGGCCTTCATCCCTAATGCCCCAACCTTGCTTGGACAGGAGAAGAGAGTCATGGGCGGAGCCTGCTGGCTATACTGATGCGAGTTTTGAAGGAAGGACTGAGAAATGCATTTGTTTAAGGTTATCACTTAGACCATATGCTTAACAAATTGTTTCCACTGTGAAGCCATAAAGATAAGTGGCTGCAATAATGGATCGATGGCAGGATGGACAGGCATGGATGGATTCTCGTCTTACTATATTTGATGGTATTGATCATTGTGCTAATGCTTTCCTTTGCTCCTAAAACCCACCTTAATCATCACGACTGAAAAAATAACACCAACGCAAAACTAAACTCTCCCAAACTACGAGACAATGGCTCAACCTTTAACCAGGCACTTAAACTTGTGATTGCCACCAAGGCTGAAAGACCACATGCATACAATAAGCTCTCTATTATCAAACCACACAAGCATAACACAACATGGCCACACACAAACACACATGCTCAGCAGTGATGAGTAAAGGACGTCCAGGAAGTGTTTTTCTCTGTTCCAAAGGATATGAATCTTGTTAGTAAATCCCTGTGTCATGAGTCAATAACAGCGAAGTGATGTCACGAGCTTAGGGAGGGTGCAAAACTGCTGCTTTCAATTTACAGTATATGTCCTTTAAGGGTGGTGGCTGGCTATTTTTAGAACATGAGACAAACCGGTGAGTGATGAAGCAGCAAAAAGATGCAGTCATTTTGATGGATTTGGGAGAAAATCTATCAATGGATGAATTGCAAACTGGATCAAATCCATCCACCAACCTGTCCGCTAGTCCACTATGGCATTAATTGCTTTTTTGTCTCATCCTGAGAGTGAATAAATTAGATTACGGGCAGAAGGGTGGAACCATGTACAGTTTCTCACATTTTGTGATTAAAACCACTTGTAAGAGAAGATTTCTATCACCTACATTTTAAACCATATGTGCAAAACAAGGCTAGGGTGATCATAATTTGGTCAGTTTTTCCAGATTTCTGAGGCCGTGTGCAGATTCAAATCCTTTTCAAACCACTGAAGCAGTTTCACATTGATTTTAGCCAATTAAATAAGGCCTGAGTGGAAAGCAGTTTCATCTGATACTATCTGATAGTGTCTCTCTCAGCATCCACTCTCTGCATCTGTTGTCTGGATTTAGCAGAGGAAATGTTCACTGGTGACTCAGGTCAGACCGGTGAATGAGACTTTGCTCAATTCAGCCACAGAAAGAATGAGGGGAAATAGGTGATTATTTCCACACAGTTTGAGATTAATGTTCAGACTGTTAGCTTTATACAATGAGACAACACGTGTTACAAAATTATCATTTGAGTCAAATTTTGGGCTGGCATCAGGTCGTGTTCTTAGTCCCTGTGGCATTGGGCAGGTTGCAGGTGTTTAACTCACCAGCTGAGCCACAAATACTAGCATTAAGAAAAAAATTATAACATAAGAGATCGCCAACTTCCGGTTTAAAAATGAATTCAAAATCAAACCTTCAGAGAGGAAGTTGCAGAAAGAAGTCCTTCAGTTCAATTGAGCCACTAAAGTATATCCTGAAAAGCATTATGAGTATACATTAAGTTGCACGGAAGAGAAATGCGAAGCATGTTTGCCTTTCAATACGAACCTGCTTCTTATAGAACAACTTTGCATGCTATTATTTTGACAACGTTTCCGGTCTCAGACTGACTTCTTTCTGGTGAATTGACATCGCTGTCCCCCAGCAGCGTTGCCGTGCACAGCTGAGCATACGGAGGATGGAGAATAAAGACTGGGCGAGTCCCAGCCGCTTTTGTGTCATGATAAGGTCCATTTTGCATTACTGAAATGTAAAGATATGAGGCCATTCATGGTGAAATTGAAAATATAACTTGTGAAAAATTGTGCAAAGCTGGCGAGAACTGATCCACGATAAGGCTTGATGTGAATTATCGTCTCCTGTGTCCTCCACGAGGTGTTATGGAGGATAAAAGCCTATGATTAAATAACACATTACTAAGGTTATTTGGTAATAAGACAGCTGGATTTACCAACCTTGTTCGGGGTCCCAGTTAACTTGCTTTCTTGGGTTTTCTATTGGAAATTTCATCTCGGATTTTGTTCCCAACCAACACGCAAGGGAAAAAAATGAAAAAAAAAAAAAAAAAAAAAAAAAAGCCAAATCACGACAAATTCTTCTCAGACATCTTCATGTCATCTTTTCGCGGATGTGGGTAGAATAAAATGAACAGAGAAACAAAAGCGTCGCACAGCCACTGCATTGTCTGTTTCTGCTGTTGGCCCCCCCACACCTTTTTCCTCTCCACCTCGCCTGGACGCGTGGTGATCGTCTGACAGGATGAGATACTTGTAAGACCTTTCACTGGGCAGCTGCAACGCTCAGATGACAAAACCACGGCTCATCTCACTGACAGACACACGCTGACCACCGGCCCGGTCCACAAACACAAACCGATGTGTCCAGAGAAGCAACTTTACGCACGCGTTTTTCCGCCGGCAGCAAGAACAACGGGAGAGGATGCTCTCCTCCCTTTCATTCCCAGAGCGCACTACTCCACCTGCCTTCACTGTAGTGAGCTGAAAGACATTCACATCGAGGTCCTTCGTAACGCATTTTGTTTCACACGCTGATGAATACTCACTCTTGTAGTTTTCCTCCACACCAGGATTATCCTCTCATCGTTTGGCAGCCGGCGACTGAGCACATGGCGCGGGGCGGGGAGTCGGAGATGTACCCCCAAATCAGCGGCAGACCAAAACCATTACATCATTCACATTCATGGGAAATGGTGCATTATTTATGAAGTTCAACAGCTAACCATAAGCCACCTCAAATATCCAACCAGAATCTATCAATTGTGAGCTTAATGAAATGATTGGGAGGGATCCCCGAATGGATTGAATTGTTAAACTGTTAGAGGAAATGATAGAAATAAAAGGGCTATTGTTTTGGTTTTAGGATGATTATGTGGTTAACACCTCTTACATGAAAATCTCCAGCTTATATGTATCACAGGACCATACTTTTGTGATTGCATGTTTTTGTCCCTCCAACCTTATTTAATATTAGTTGAATTAGTTTTCTACAGTTTTCCATTAATTTCAGTTGGCCGGCTGACCTGTTAGCAAATTTTTGGGCCTCCAACATAATAGGTTCATTTGTTATTATTATGGACCTTAGTATTCACAACAAATGATACATATGACTACAAAATACAAGGTCCATTATAAATATTACATTACAAATGTAAATTTAACTATCTCAGCTTGTTATTTTCCTGTAACCAAGAAAATCTAACCATCTATTGCAAAAAAGACACAAATTTGAAATGTTGGAAAATGTAGGAATAATTAGGAAATAGGACCAAAAGTTTTTATTGCTAAAAGACAGACTGCATCTGCATTTAAATCACTGCATTAGTGAGGTTAAACACTCTGTTTTAAGCATAAACATTAAATAATAAAAAAAAAAAAGCTCTTTTTGTTCTGATTATGAAGTTAATGTCATTCAACATAATGGGGAGCGAAGCATTAATACATCAGTTTGCATGAAGTAGTGTAGCGTTGTAAATAAACCATGAGGTGGTCGTTGCTGTTCAAATGTCACATTTTGCTTGTCACGCTGCTATTAAGTTATTTACGATCCTTTCTGGAAAATGACGTGAGGGGTTAAAAGGTCTATCAAACAATACAAGGAACATGGCAGAGTTAACAATATGCTGCTGATAACATGTTCTCATGAGTAACTATTTTTTTTTTTAAGTAGGACTTTGTATGTGTTGTGCCCTGTGTTTTGCTACATCGGTTGCTTTTTCACACTGATACAATACTGTAAAGAAACCCATACATTTTTTTGATTTTTTTATCGCAACACACTAGCATAAATTCTCCAATAAATATGATGGCCTAACCGCCATCTTGTGAAAACATGAAAACAACAAAAACACCACCATCTGGAACACAATGTGTTCTGTTCAGCCGTACAATTTTCTGTCCACTGGGACTGGAGTGAGGGAGTTTGAGGTGAAGACTTGCCGCATATATGGATGTAAATAAAGGAGTTGGAAGAAGATGAAGAAGCGAGCGACAAAATAAAAAGGATAATTAATCTCTAAATATGACATAAATGATTGCACAATTTTTGTCTTCCACTTATTTTTTGGTCTGACTTTGTCAGCCACATTGCAGCTATAAAATCAGGATTTGACGTAGTCTCCTTTAAGTTTTTATCAAAACCCTTACTTTGCCACAGTGACAAGTCAAAATATATGTTTTTAAAATGGATTTTCATTGGTGAGAATTACATACATTTGAGGATCAAACACAAGTGACGAATTGTAAAGTCTGTAGAACTCATTAGAGGAGAAATGTAGCAACTACAATTTCCAACTTCTAATGACAACATAGATCTTAATATCTCCTCACACAGAAAAGAAATTCGAATCAGCCAGTTCAGCAATGTCTCAGTCAATCATGCCACAAATTTACCATTTCAGGTGTCTGAGAGAACTGTTAAATTTCTAGAAGCACTTTTGTTTCCTCTTCTTATGAGTATCCACATAATCAGATAGATCGTTCGATACTTTATTAATCCTGAAGGAAATTTAAGACTACAGCACCGTTGGGAAGTCCTTGGAACTAAATTCATTGCAGATAAAAGTGGGTTTTCTGTGTAAGCCTGTTTTTATTTGCCGGGAACAGGAGCTGTGGTGCACATGCCACTGCATTTTATGACTGTTTAGGACAATATAGGCAGGCCTTTCCTGCAATTTATGGGCTTCACACTGGCTCCGCTTGCACCAACAGTGACTCTAAAAATACAATGTCCACACCAAGAAATCATCCAATGTTAATACACAAATATTCACGTGGAATTTTAAGAAATACTGTTTTTATGTCTTTCTGCTGCTTTGTAGTATATTTTCTGTGGGCAGCTTGGGTCCAGCTTGGATCTGTGATCTCCATTTTGGATTTGGATATTAAGAGAAATATGTCTTTCTATTGTTTAGCTGATATCTTATATAGTTATCACTGTTGTATTGTGTTGCTGAAGGCTTTTTTGTCATGCTCCTGTTGGTATCAGGGGTGTCTTTGTCCATGGGTATGGCAGTCTGCTGTAGTGGGCGTGTCTTTCCTTACGCATGAGCGTCATGACGAAACCTATCATAGCAACCAGCATGGTGACGGGGAAGCTTTCTCTGCTTATCAGCTAGGACGGGGCTCTTACCATCACGTTACTTTAGTATATTACAGAGCTAAAATGTGTAGGCACAGGCTCGCTTTCTGTCCCCGAGCTCTGCAGTGTCTGTTCCGGAATATTTCTGAGCAAAATGGGATACGCTGAGGACGCAATTATCATGGACTCGAGAGCAGGTATGTAAATACTGTTAGCATTAGCTAGCTGCTGGGCTAGTTAATCAGCAGAGGGAATCTAATTCAATTTGTGCTTATCCAGCTATCTAAAGATGAACTCATGCTGACGCTCGAGTTTCTTTGGACAATGGTCAGTCACTTACAGACACTGCTTTTAATGTATTAAAAGTAGAATACAAAGCCAAGTTAGCTTGTCAGTTAATGTTAGATTATTTTGGTTCTGCACGGTGAGGACGACGTTTGAGCTATTTTTGCCCTGTACGTCTGAAAGTAGTGCATTGCTCCTTGTGATTGTAAACCCAAAATATACCAACAATAAACAAGAACATCGAGAAAAAGTATGATTAATAACGCGTCTATCCTTGTTATTTTTAGGCAGTGTATCATCAGGACTGGGGTGCAGCAGTGGCATGAGAGGACAGACCTTGAAAAGCAGCCGTAAGTGTTAATAAGCACTCATAAGTAACATTTCTTCTTATTTTTTTTTTTATCAATTTCTAAGGTATATTTTTGCAAGCCAAGTTGTTTTCTTCCTTGTGTTTTTAGCTTTCTACCCTCGCTCCTCCAGCAATTTGACACAATCCATCATTCGAGACCACATGGTTTCTCATTACAAAAAGGTTTACTCAGCTAAAGGTGAGCCACACGATGGGTATGCATCTTGATCTCTATTGTGAAATCCCACATTAATTCACATCCTGTGTATATGTTGAGGTTTGTATATCAGTTGTGTAATAATCACATCAAAATGAATCCTTTACCTAAACCTCTTATAACATTAACATGTTACTTTTTCTCTTTTCCACAGCTGCTATTGATACCTCAGTACCCAAAAGCATGACACATTCTGTAAAGTGTAAGTAAAAATAGTCTGAGAAATTGAAAGATGAATTCAATTAAAATAAATTACATAAAAATTAAATTAAAAGCATTTGTTTAGCCTTAGTTGAAATGCAGATGCTCCTTGTTTGGAGGGGCTGAATCTTTTTAGTTATTTTTACAATCACAATGGAGTTGGGTATAAATGCTTTGCAGGTGTCTATACTAAACCACCAACTAGGTAGCCTTTGATGTCAGAATCAAACACCAACAATTTTCCTGCCTTATTACAGTAGCGTTCTGTGATTCAGGAAGGCATTCACCACAGCACAGGAAAAAAACAGTTGTCGTACTGACAGTAGCCTCAATAAGAACCAATACAATACACCTAGTCGTCACATCTGAGTACAGCATGAAACTCATTCTCATCTCTAATGGCAGCAGTCATTTTAATCTTATTACTATGCTATCCTGACTCTCTCATGCCACACAATTAAGGGTTAAAGTCTTTGCTGATTCTCTAGGGGCAGCCCAAAGCTGTTCCTGGAAATGCAATGAATAACAAGGTTAGTTAAGAAGATGCAGGAATGACATTAATGCAAATCACAGCATGTATCGTATACGGCACACAGCATCGTCAGAAATTGCATTAATTAATGATAGTTAAACAGTACAGAGTACTGTCCTCTGCACGTATTCAGTGTTTCATACCTGATTACAGACAATGATCAGATCAGGAAGGATCGCTTGAAGAAAGGGGGTCGTCCACAGTCAGCCCATTCTCTCTCACAGAGCAATAGCAGAGCCTCCTCCTCCGCCCAGGTAAGACATACAGATAATCTTTGCCTCGTGTAATATTAATGTCTCTGTCAAAAAAATACCTAGAGGAGAAAACTGGACAGTTACATGCAAAACTTTTAATGCAAAGTTGATCCATTATTGAAACCTTAATATATATGAATATATTATGTGTAACTGTATACAATGGTTGTCTTTTCAGAGTGGATTATCTGCGCAGTACGATGGCAGCCCATACCTTTGTTCAAGGAGTTCAATGGTCTCCAGCCCAAGGTTCAGCACCTCCTTTCATGCTAAGGAGACAGTTTATCAGTCATCTAAAGCCGACCATTCTCATCACACTCGCCCAGCATCAGAAATAAAATACAGAAGCCCAGCTTTGCATAGAAAGCAATCAGCGTGCTCGCTAACATTTTTTGGGGATCAGAATTGCTACAAGACTTTCCAGGACCCTGTCAGGAAGACATATAGTGGAGACTTGCTACAGAAACACTCAAAGCACTTTACCCAAGATAAACCTTTCACCCCTAAGACCTTGATATCCGATAAGAATTCATACTTGGCAAAATATCGCTACTACAGAGCACCACGAAGAAAACCTACTCAGGACTGCACCAACTTGAAACAGGAAACATATTACAGAAGGTATTGAAAATCACCTCAGTGAGTCTCAACAATTCAGTCAGCATATGCATCAGAATTTTAAGATATCTTTTAATTTTTTATTTATTTATGCAGCACAAAAACCAAGGAATGCACGCAGGAATCTGATGAACCACTTCAGGTAATTTTGGGGATTACATTTCATTATTTATTCATTTTTAAAATGTCTCATACCCATCAATGTAATATCTGTAGGCTGCCTACTTGTGGCTCAAAGTCATTAATATATGTGTTGTTTATATTTCTTTAAAACCATAAGTAGTGAATTTAAAGGGTAGCTAAAGTATGTCGCTGATCATGAGAAAGCCTCAACAATATGGAATATATGCATATTTTTTGTTTTGCAGGGATTTATTACAGACCATGAGCAGTCTGAGGATGAGTTTAATGGCACATATTTCTCAGCATCTAGACAGCGAAGTTGGGTAAACAAGAGCAAAGACCATTACCTCTTTGCCTCTTTGTCCAGGTAAAATGGTGAATTGGAAATAGTATAGTATCTTTATTTTTTTGTTTTGTTTTGGGTTTTTTTTTTTTTCAATGTTATTATGTCTCATCCAGCCAACACTTGAATTGAAAGCAACTGGACTTAGATTTGTCTAAGAAGATGTTTTGCCTCTTATCCAAGGTGCTTCATCAGTTCTCAACGCATCGGACTGACTGGTCCTCACTAAACTGACGAATGATGTGAAATACGTGATGTCTCATGTATTTCTGTGTGGAGCTCTAAAAGAATGAACAATTCTCTTCTTTTAGGGTATCACCAGAGGATGGAAAATCTCCTATTATGAAGAATGTATCTGCAGAGTAAGATGCCTTTGATGATGTCTAATGCCTCTGCCCCTGGTAATCACTCAATATTTGAAAAAAATTATACATCCTCTAAGAAATAAATTACTCTCATTATTTCCTCAACAGGGAAGAAGAGTTAATGTACCTCGAATTTATTTCTGCAGTAACAGAGGATATCTTGGCCAGAGGGCACATCTCTAACAGGTGAGTTGACATTTATATTCCTTATGTCAACACATGTACACATAATTTTCTACATTAAAACAACAGTTAATGCCGGTTATAAACTCCTGAGTTATTACTGTGGTATAAGTATCCATGTCCTCTCTAAGGGTCCTAGACCGGGTGATAAAACGCCATATTGAGATGAATCAGCATCAGCTAGATGAGGTGAGTATATAACTTAATACTGAATCCCAAAAATGGATTAGTAATTTGTTTTTACAGATGAGTTTATCCCTTGAAATAAAAAATTGAGGTAATTAAACCTCGCCCAATGTCAGCCGGGATAAGCGGAAGAAGATGTTAAACTCCTTCTCATGTATCTGATTGCTTTGTTTGTTTTAGGGTAAAATGCGCCACCTTCTGGATGTGCTGCGCAAAGAATTTGAAGAGGAAACCAACTCTTGCACCTCCAGAACAGAACTTGAAAAAAAGGAGGATGATCCCCTGAATTCACTCCTATCAGATCTGGAATCAGGGGAGCAACAGGTCAAGACCAAAAAAGACCATAACCTGTTTCCATATGCATCACTGATTAAAGACTGTAACTCACCATTTCACACTGATACCTTATCAGTGTCTACTCCACTGTGTTCTCCTGAAAGTACTGCCTCAAATGAAAAAGACAAGGAGAGTGACAATGAGGAAAAGTACACTGGTTCTCCTTGGCTCAGTGAGCACGTCATAAATAATACAGAAATCAGTGAGGAGGACTTCCTAAATTCTCAGATAGGCACAACTGCAACACATGCAGAAGTCAGCTATGAAAACCATGAACACACAACAGTAGCTTGTGATGAAACATTTCATCACGACCAAGGCGAGGCCAGCTACACTGAGCAATCTAAAGATCTTGAGAATCTAGGAATAAGTTTGTCACAGTCACTTCATGTGTCTGTTAATCAGCAACATGAAAATACAGCTGCCTCTGTCAGTGATGATGAGTTCTGAGTTTTGCTATTTTCAGGGTATGATTTATTACCAGATGAGTGCTGACCAGGGAGAAATGTAATATTTGAATTTGCTGAAAGTATAGTTTGAACATGGAAACACTGGTTGCATTTCTATGTTTTACAAAAACTACTATTACAGTATTGTAGTCTTATTTTAAATCTTTTTATCTTTTTTTACATTTTTATTTTTACCTTTTAGATATATATATATATATTTATATATATATATATATATATATATATTTACAGTTGCACAATCAAAATTTCACAGAAGCAAAGAAAGTTCTGCAAGTAAATCAGAACCGTGAATCTGGTTTGAGCTATTTTTAAATGGACACAAATTTAAGCCATAGTTGTTGATGGCAATCCTAAGTAATTCTCCAAACATCTTTAAAAGTTTCGCCCCAGGATAATCAGTGTTGTTTGAAAAGGTAGTAATGCACTGATGTCAGATATATAGAAGTAGTGTTTTTCTTTGGTTTGAATTTGTGCTCAGTGAGTCTTAAGAATGATGTAGCTGCTATTTGGTAGTAAGATGCTTTTGCAAATAAACTTAAAATTGTATGTTTGACTTCACACATGCTTCTGACATGTAGTTACTAGAAGCTTATGTGTCTTTACAATCCTGATAAATGTTCTGCTCCTCTGATTCTCCAATACTTTTTATGTTTAGTAAAAAAAAAAAAAAGTGGTAATTCAGCCAGCAGCAAGCACACACTGCCATTTAGTCTGTTTAATTATCACATTGGGGGCTTTTGTTGTTTCATGAAGGTGGGGGGGGTCTTTACTCCCAACAGTGTGTTTGTGATTACAGCTGTCGGTCAGTGTAAAAGGTAAAAAGACAGGTCAGCGGCCAGCAGCTCCAGGCAGCTGTCCCATTTCTGGCATTTTCACCGCTCGGCATTCCAGCTGTCTGATGTCATACCTCAGAAAACCTCCGTGTATTCCTCCGCCACGGAGGCACTAGAATGCATTTCCAGGCGTCCTCTCACCAAAACGCGTTTAAACTACACAACTTTTTTTGTAAGTGCATAGAAGAATCTAAACACGCTCAGTGACATTTTATTTTTTGTGTGTGTGTTTTTTTTTTGTGGGGAAATAATATACCGGCGTAAGCACAGTCGCCGAAGCTCACAGGGCCGCGGATGTGGACGGGATACACTTGTTGCTCTTCCAATCCCAGGAAGCGAAACGCGCTCGGGGCCGGAGTGAACTATCGGACCGAGAGACATGGAGACCAACGTTCGTGTCGATCCCGAAGCTGTCCTGCCCGTCAAGGAGATACACATCTCACAAAAAGTAGCAATCTGCTGACTGCCTACGGAGTCCGCCCCCCTCCACACACCACACACCCTCAAAAAAGACTGAATCCTAGCTGGAAGTGACAGTTTACATCACCGGGCTAACGGTAATGTTACGGTTTCGGCCAAAATATTTACCCGCGACGTCAGCCTCCCCACGGGTGTCGTCTATTTGCTGGAACGTGTTAGCATGCTAGCGTTAGCGCGGAACGAAGTTGGTTGATATTTTAACTGGGTGAAGACGTTTACTGAAAAAGTTCAGATAGAAACGGGGACAAAGTGAAACTTTCAGGGCAGACTTCTACCACCGTGGTGTTTGAAGCAAGATAAATTCTGTTTGAGACAGAGAGCTGTTGACATGGATATTTCGTTGAGCTGGAAGGTAACAGGAATTTTACTTGCGGATTGAATAAGGTGAGTGTCTGGATCTGACTATTCACCGGAAGGGGTTTAATTCAACCGCAGGCTAGGAAAAAACATGCAGGAAAACATTATTAAAGGAACTGTTGGTTTCTCAAGCCACGTCGCATACTATGAAATGTACAAGGATTCGTTTTAAGTGGCATTAACTTAAAGAAACAAAGTGCAGCACTTAAGAGGATTACTCTACGACAGGTCTTGTTTTTCTACTCTGGCATCTGTTTTCGGGTGACAGACCAGGTGGGTCTGTGATCCACTCTATTTTGTGTGTGATTCCAGTCTTTGTTGTGTGTGGTGGTCTTTTTGAGATGTTTGAGACTGGTGTCCTGCCTTTCAGATCTGTCAGGTGATAACAAACCTCATGACTTTTAACGTCCAGCAAAGCTTTGAGAGGACGAGGAGGATATTCTCTAAGGACTGAAGAGCAGATCTCCCCGCTGAGGAAGTGAGAAACATGCCCTTGCCATTTGGCTTAAAACTCAAAAGAACTAGAAGGTATACTGTTTCAAGCAAGAGTTGTCTTGTCACTCGGATCCAGCAGCTCAATGGAGAGTTTGTTGAGTTTACACTTTCAGTGGAAAGCACCGGGCAGGAATGTTTGGAGGCAGTTGCCCAGAGACTCGAGTTAAGAGAGGTATGTATGAGTTTTCCACCAGTACAAGTGCTGATTGTTCTCTCTTATAGACCTCTGTAGACTCACCATATCACCAAGAAAGTACTTTTGTTCAGTTAGAAACTAGTGAGCAAAACAACAGAAACTAAGACAACTAGTTTGCCATTGTTTACTCATGTAAGGCAACTCTTCGTGACATTGTTTAGGAGTGTTGTTTGGGTTTTGTTTTTTTGCATGCTTTACATTTTTATGTAGAAGCATGCAGCCAAGTCATCATACAGCTACACACACGTTTCTTGAATGGTCATTTGTTGAAAACAAATGTGGTGGCTCTGACAGCATGACACAATTACATGATGGTCAGCACGTCTATATCTGGTCACTGTGTTCGCAGACAACACTGCCACCTGTGCAACTGAGGATTCACTTAGATGTCAATCTGTGATTGAAAGATTAAGGAGCTTGTGAAACCAGGAGTGTGGGCACTTTAAGTTCAAAGATATATGGTTGCTTTAACTTCTGATATCTTACTGCAAATTTCCCCGGTGAAGGACTAAAAGAATTATTATCTTGTCTTATTTTCTCTCCTCCCAGATGTTATTATTTAACACAATGATCATTTAAGAAACAGTTCAGTATTTTTTCATGATTATTACTCATAGCTAGAACCTGATTTCACCAATAGTAATTTATTTTCTTAATTTGGTGTGATAGTGGTTATAAATTGCAATACATCTCTTAGCTAAAGCTAAAAAGTTTTTTGTGAACAGTGAGCCCCAGGGTTTCTTATCTTACTGGTTTTAATTGTTTGATGTGCAAACTATCTAAAAGATAGAAGAAGAGAGGGGTGCTAACAGCCTATTAATCTAGAGAAGTTTGCGGTCTTTGAATTTTCAGGTCTGCGTTTTATATATATATATATATATATATATATATATATATAAAAATATATGACCAGAACACCAGTATTAGTTGATAAAATAAGTGATTAAAGATGACAGGTTAATCTGGACTGACAGTGCTACTGATCCCAAGTGTTCTCATAATGCCACTATAATGAAATAAAAGATTTGGGATTATTTGCCTGTATGTTTCCACCAACATCTAAACCAAAATTAGTCTGGTATATTTACTGGTTCCCTAGAATTTCCTTATACATAGTTTGGCTAAGGTGTAATGTAGCTGCTTGCTGTCTTTGCTTGGTAGATAACCTACTTCAGTCTGTGGTACTTCAACAAGCAGAATCAGCAGAGATGGATTGACTTGGAGAAGCCACTGAAAAAGCAGTTGGACAAGTATGGGCTGGAGCCCACCGTTTACTTTGGAGTCGTGTTTTACATACCCAGTGTCACCCAGCTGCAACAGGAGATCACAAGGTGATGTTCCATCAGTGACACAAGATGTCTTGTCTCAGCCACTAACCATATCAGAAGAATATCGGCCCAAAGGTCATAGATTCTGTTAAGCAAAGTTTATTGCAACCACACCAAGCTGTTCCTTTTTCTAAATAAACTGGCCTGGCTAAGGTGGTCTTCAAGGTTGATAGAGCGACATAAAGGCAGAGTTGGACCCAAATGTACTTGTTCGAATAGATATTTAATCAATTCTCTTTTACAACTGTTTCAGATACTTAAATTACATTGTTGCAATTGGTTCTCTCTTGAGTAACCCACTCTTTCCTCACAGATATCAGTATTACCTCCAGCTGAAAAAGGACATTCTGGAGGGCAGGATCTCATGCTCACTAGATCAAGCTATTCGTTTAGCTAGCTTGGCAGTGCAAGGTAAATATGAATAATATTAGCCTTATAACACAAATGTCAGTCAGACAAGACTTGTTCCTTTTGGTTTAAATTGTTTTGTAAGAAGTTTTAATTATTCTCGGTCCAAGAGTTAAAGGTTTTCTCTGCAGCTAGTAAAATTTGACTTTTACTTGTTTTAACAAGCCCCATCAAAGCTAAAGCAGCCCAAAGAATTTGTCATGGTCATTTGTGTGAATGTGATCATGCTTTGTGTTAGCTTCAGGCCTGACACATCCTCCCACTTTTGCCCAGCAAGAAGAATCTCAAACACTGCTGGCAAAGTTATATCAGGCACTGCAACTTACCGGCCTGAGTGTTAGCATTGCAGGGTAGCTGAGATCACTTGCTGTTGCAGCCATGTTCAGGTGACTGATCAGCCTGCAATATGTGCCTCAATTTATAGCCCTATGAAATGTCTTGCAAGTGGCTCTAAGCTGCCTTGCAAACTTAGAATTTGTGCTGTAAATAAAGTTGTGTGGTTCCTTTTTCGTATTTCTGACTGTGATATTTTGGACTGGAGGGTGGTTGTAGCTTTTGAGGATTGCTGATGCCTGGGATACTCAAGATTGTTGTGAATGTTGCCAGCAGGCGGTCTGAAGCTGCAACAGTTTTAGACCTCTGCGTTGTCAGACACTGAAGCAATTCCCTTCCATTACAAACGGGCCCCTCCTCTCCTAAATTTGTCCCTCTATTCATCATACACTCCACCTTTCCCAAATGCATTTAATTATTCTGTAAGTCTTATTTTTTCCTTTGTACTAAATGCAGAAATTGACATGTAACAATGTATTCATAGGGCAATTGTGAGGTATTGTATATCTTGCTATATTAACTAATTTCGTGCATCTTTCTTTCTGCTCACAGCTGACTTTGGAGACTTCAATCGATATGATTCCCAGGAGTTCCTCCAAAAGTTTGTGCTGTTCCCTATTGTAAGCATTTGAATTTTTGTGTGCTCTACATGCAAAATGAAAAGTATTTTCATTGTCCTACGTTCATTTGCTTTTTGGACCAACATTGCATCATTCAGACTCTGTCTCTGCAGGACTGGATTCAGGATGAGCGAGTGCTGGAAGAGGCCACTCAGAAAGTGGCTCTGCTTTACCAGTCCTTCAGGTGAGCAGCTCTTCAAATCATACACCTGTGTGGATTAATATACTGTTTCTCACGCTGTATAGGTCAACATAGTTCTTTTGGATCTTTCTTGGGACTTTACCTGGACCATGAAAACTGGTTTGCAGATTATCTATCATCATCATCATCAGTCCTTTAGTCTCACTCAGACTATACCGTGTACAAGCAATCTGCTGTGATTTAGGAAAGACTGAAAAGCACAAACTAACCAGGTCTTAAAATATTTAACCTCACTTTGCACTTAACAGTTACTTTTTGTCATTTCTCTCATCTTTGTCAATGTTTTTATATTTAATTTAAGTTCTGTGAGTGTTGACTTCATTTTTTTTTTTTATTGTTACTTTTACTTTTATTTGCTTATTTGCCTTTTTCATAATTTCAGGGGATTATCAGCACCAGAGGCAGAGATGCTGTACATGCAGGAGGTGGAGAAAATGGAGGGCTATGGCCAGGAAAGCTATCAAGCCAAGGTAGGGCTGCATGGTCCATCCTGCACTCGGTATTAGTTTATACATCAAATGGCTGTGAAGCCGCTAATCAACATCACTACTTCACAGCTTGATCAAAGAACTTTTTGGGTAAAAGTGTTCTATCACCTACAAGACTTTTCTGCATGTATTTTTCCTTTCTTGTTCTCCCAAACAGGACAGCACAGGAGCAGATGTTACTCTTGGATCGTGTCTTGAGGGCATCTTTGTCAAACATAAAAATGGAAGACCACTTCTTTTATTTAGGTAAATCTAGAAGCAGGTTTGAAGATGTCAGTTTGAATTATGTACTCCTTAACAAGATTTGATTGCTAATTTGTAATGGCAACCAGTGATTGGAGTCAAACAACTCTGCCTTTCACTGAGTTTATTTATTTATTTATTTATTTTTTGCTTCAGCTCATGGCTATTCTTAGGTGAGGTTGTCACCTTTAATGTTCCTTAATCCTCGCGAAACCTGAAAGTGGCCAATGAGGAAATGAGTCAGGTAGACTATGATAGCTGATAAGGATTTTGGGGGCATTATTTGAGAGTCCAGTGAGCATATGAACATTTTTGAACTGTATCCCTTTACATACCATTATGAGCACTAGATGGCTTTTGATTGACTTCCTCAGATGTGTGGGTTTTTGTTATGCATGATTAAAGCAGTGCTACAGTCTCTATAAAAATGCTGTGAGGTTTTGCAACCGCCCTGACATCATGTCTTTTCCCCTTCTTCCCTCTTTCTCTTGACATTGCTTTAATTGGCCGTGTAGGTGGAATGAAATTAACAACATGAGTCACAACAGGTCCTTTTTTGCCCTGGAGCTGGCCAACAGAGAAGAGAGTGTTCAGTTCCAGACTGTAAGTCCCTGCTGCCATTACACATTCTCTTGTCCCCCCATTTCCAGGGACATTACAATGTCTCAGAGGATTTGTCAAAATGGGTAATGGTGTTTGTGGAGGAGTTGACCAGCAGCTAGCCTTTATAATGCACCTGTGTATTTTTAAGCATGTGACACAATGCAACTTACGTATGAGCATGTCAGAAAGTCACATACCATCAGGTATAACTCACTGTATTACTCACTGACATTTGAGGGCATGAGGGCATACACAGGACTGTTTTTTGTTTTTTTTGTTTTTTTTTCCCTAACTAAGATAACTTAGCAACAACCACATCTGTCCCAATTCACTCCAACATCCAATAATTTTTTCTCCTTTTCTGTGTAGGAGGACATGGAAACCTCCAAATATGTGTGCCGGATGTGTCTGGCCAGACTCAAGTTTTATAAGATTAACAAGAGTAGCCTGTAAGTGTTTTTCCTGTAGTTTTTTTTTTCTCCTTCTTAACACGTCTAGCCTAGTTCCTGTCTCTTTTTTCTTAGTCGTCTAATGCATGTCTCTTCTCTGGCTTTGCCTCACTTCTATCCTCCTCCTCCTCTCTCTTCAGAGAGGAGTGTGAACCCCTGCCTTCTGAGGGCTCCCAGAAGTCTCTTCTCACTTTATCCTTTCCTCGCTTTCCAATGCTCTCTCGTCCCTCTCTATCTTCTAATAAGGGGTGAGAAACAGCCGCCATCTACTCTTTGTGATTGCCAGAGCAAACAAGACATGGACTTTGAAGCACATAGTGCCTTTTTATCCAATTAAAAGGAATTTATAAATTTAGCTGGTGGTCTAAAGCTTTGTCAGATTCAATGGAAGCTACTTTGATTTACTTTTAGGACAATGTCAGGTTTTTTTTAACATAAGTGCATGTTGAGTAACAACTGAAAGATTTGCAACTTTCTCATGTTTTGTCGAACTGAATCAATCGAAAGTCTTCATGGTGCATTAGAGAATTGTGTTGTATTGTGTTTTGAGTTTCAAATTGATTTAACCTGTGCACTGATTTTTACCTTTTAATGTGTGTTTGTTAAATGGGGGAGAAGTGTTGTAGAAATATGTATTCATCAAAAAGAAATTTAGTTTAGATATTGAAGTGTTATCATTAAAAGTGTTAACTTTTTTGCATACATTTGTTTTCCCAGAAGCCAAGCCCAGCCTACTGTTGTAAATCCAGTCAGACGGAGATCCTCAACTCGAATATCTCTGGTAATTTTTTTTTTTTTATATATGGTGTATGATTGTATGTGATTTTTGGCTTGAATTGTACACATGCTGTATAAACACAATTATATTTAATTCAGGAACAGTACTTGGTTTATGAGTACTAACTAAATTCCTGTCTTGTTTTACAGCCAAAACCTCAGCCCTACATGATGCCCCCTCCACAGATGCACTACAATGGCCATTTTACAGAGGCTTACACATCATCACAGGGTATCTATTGTGTGGACAAAAACATCCAAAACTTGCATGTGGAGATTCAAGTCATTATTTGATGCTACAAATTTGTCACATTGTGTCACATTGTATTATGAAAATTCATGCCCATCTTGATGTGTGCTCACTCTTACAGACAACCTGTACATGAACAGTCAGAATGGTTATTACTATCACTCTCAGACCAGCCTGGACTGCCCTCCTCAGGAATACATTGGAGGCCGCTTACGCAATGGCAGCGTCTACAGTGCCCACAGCACCAGCTCTCTGACCAATCCTCAACACTACCTTCAGCCCTCACCCATGTCCTCCAACCCCTCCATCACCAGTGATGTAACCAGGCCAGACTACGTCCCTTCACATCGCCACAGTGCTCTTATCCCACCTTCCTATCGTGCCACTCCTGATTATGAGACAGTGATGCGCCAGAAGAACCGAGGAGCAGGAGGAGGGATGCTTTTGTCTCAAGAGCACCGTCAGAGCCACTCAATGAGGAACCTAAACATTGGAAACTCGTATGCATACAGCAGACCAGACCCTCTAGTTTACAGCCAGCCAGAAATCAGAGGGGAACATGGCGGAGCAGCCCAACACCACCACTATCCTTTCCATCTGGGCTCCAGCTTCCTCAGCCCCTCTCCTTATCAATACCCTACAGAGAGGAGACCAGTAGTGGGGGCTGTTAGTGTGCCTGAGCTCACTAATGTCCAGTTACAACAAGCTCAGGAGTATCCAGCTCCCAACATCATGAGGACGCAGGTGTATCGACCTCCTCCACCCTACCCATATGCCCATCCTCGACCTGCAAACAGCACACCTGACCTGTCTCGTCATCTCTATGTCAGCAGTAGCAACCCAGACCTGATCATTACAAGGCGTGTACACCACTCAGTCCAGACTTTCCAAGAGGACAGCCTGCCTGTTGCTCACTCATTGCAAGAGGTGTCAGAGCCTCTTTACAGCGGACCCCCGCACAGGCAACCATACCATGCTCAGAAGCGTAATTCCATTGAGATTGCTGCGTTGGCTCATAGTTTTGAAGGGATGAGGGTCAAAGAGCGGACCGTGTCGTCTTCAGCAACCGAAACGGCTACACCCCCTCCAGTTTTGCGTGGTGGTCGCTCTCAGGGATCGCAACTCAATGTGTTCTTGGAACGTACAAAGACAGAGGACATTAAGGACATGCAGTATGGACACAAAAAGTCTCTGTCAGATGCCACTATGCTGGTTCACAGTAGTGGTGAAGAAGAGGAGTTTGAGGATGATAATGAGTGTCACACTCCTCTTTCTCAGGATGCAATCGCAGCCATTGTTCCTGAGCAGGGAGTCCAGCAGCATCACAGCCTGACAACGCTCTCCTCTCTACCACCTCAGCATCAAACTCCTGTTGAGCCCCCTCCTGCATATCCGATTGGCTCCTCCCTTGACCCCTCTATAACTGGCTCCCTGACATACAAGGTTCACCCTCTGATCCAGGAAGATGAGCCTCTGTCCACGATACTGGATTTACGACAGCCCAGGATTATGCCCTCAGTCTCAGAGGGAGACCTGAGTGTCCAAGCCAAGCAGAAGACTAAAACAGACTTCAAGAAGAGGCCCGTGTCTGATGTGCCGCCTCCAAAGAAAACAGTGGAAGGTTTGCCTCCTCCGGTAAGTCTTTCTTCCTCATGTCCTACTAAAGCAGGCAATAATGATTTCATGTTTTAAAATTGAGAAATGGAAAAAGAAATAGATGGACACATCAGCTTCTCCATACTACCTCTGCCCTGACAACACCTGGTTTCTCAAATTCAACCTAATGTCCTCAAGGACCATATTTGGTACAACCACCAGCCAACATCTTTTTAATATAGTTTCACGTCATATTTCTCAGACAAAGCAACAAATTACCATGTTTGAAAAGCTAGAACTGGAACTTTTTATTTATTGAAACTATGCCTGGCAACATTTAACACTTTGGGAGTTTATTATATTTGGCCTGTCTAAAAAAAAATAAAAAATAAAAAAAAAATCATGCTAGTGTGTGTTAGAAACTAGTGTAGCTAGCTGACAATCACACTCCATATGGGTCTGTTCTGGTGCTGTATAACTCCAGGTGTCAAACAGATATATCTGCTCATTTCTCTTATTTTCTAAGAGTTTGCAGTATGTATCTATTTTTTCCCCTCCTCCTCCTCAGTCACATGATGTCCATTCTACATACCAAAATAAAGAGTTTGTATGCATAAAGCATTTCAGGTAGTCTCAGGGCAGCATTGACTAATGCAAACTCTGACACATTACATGGGAATGTGGTTGAACTACCTGAGAAAGCCGGATAGGTGACATTCTGCCCACATTTAGCAAAGCTGTACAACCATTCTGCTCATCTCCTTATTTCCTCTCTCTGAGTTCCACAAACTTTCCCTCCGTCTCTGCTCTGTTGTCATACTAGGGCATGAAGAAGGGGAGTAGGTCAGACATGAAGAAGATGGGCCCTCTGAAGGTGGCCAAGCTCAATGGCCTGTCAGTGTCAAGGCAGCCGATACACGATGAGATGAAGGATGAACCGGAGCAAGCCTCTAATGATGAGAGGGTAGGCCAGAGTTTAAGATTGTCTGCAATTTTCTCTTTAAAATGTACAAAGCAGTAATAATTGTACCGAGTAGCTCACTAGGTTAGTCATTGCTAAGCTATTTGTTGAACGTTGCTTGTGTACTGTTGATGAATGTTTAGAAAGCCTGCTGTCCTTTTTTCCGAGAGTGGCTTGTTTTGTTGACAGTAATAACCTCACAGAAGGTGAGTCCTTGTTGTGAAGGACAACGTATAAGTCAGAGTTCTTGATATGTTAGCAGACGACTGAACTGGCCAGACTTATTTATTGCGATGCTTGCTGTTATTACAGTGTGATGATAAATTCCAAACACATAACAATTAATAATCTCTAGATCTTAACAAGTGTGGCTTTTATTTCATTTCATTTAAATGAAATGAAAGTATGTGCGGAATTCCTTCACCTCTCTGAATGTCCGGTACACATGAAGGTTTTTACGTGGCACTTCTATTTATTTATTCATAACTGCTGGTAATAATGAATGTCACTGGTGTTCTGACAAGAGTTGTGCTGAAGATTTAAAGGTACTCCAGATCAAGAAAGGGATCAATTTTTATAGGTATTCAACTAAAATGCCTTGGTGCTGCCTATCCTGCTGTATCACTCCTCTCCAAAAGTGACAGTAAACTAGTTCTCACAGCAGTTCTTTCAGTAATGGTGGAAAATAAAGCCGTATACGATGAGCTGCTGACTGTGTTACTGCTGATCACTGCAGGAAATCCTAACACATTATTTCTGTTTGTTTTAAGTTGAGGTGATCCGGGCGGTGAATCCAAAATAGGTAGAACTTGTTCCTGAATCAGGCCTGTGTGATGCACAGCAGTGACATACTAACCATTTCCTTTCTTGTTTCTGTCAGTGTAAATTGTTGGAGCAGCACATGGACAGGGGCGAGCTGTTAAAAGAGTACGAGAAAATCCCAAAACGTCCAGGTGGGGAATACACCGTCGCCCAGCTTCCAGAGAGTGGAGACAAAAATCGATTCCAAGACGTCCTGCCTTATGACAGCAACAGAGTGGAGCTGGTTCCCACTAAAGAGAATAACACAGGATACATCAATGCCTCACATATCAGAGTAAGTTCAACTGAGATTTTACTGTCTGTTCAACCACAGATCTATGGTTTTGTTCTCAATCAAGCTAGAAAAGTGATCGCACTTTCTCAAAAGAAAAAATGCAACTCTCTTCACCAACTGAGCCGTAGTACTCATGATGAGTAAAGTGGTTGGTTCATTCTTCAGTCTCTCTTTTAGAGTCATTCTAATAACTTATGTTAGCTGCAGTGCACTGACACGTTGAATGTATCGGAGGTCAAGCCAGAAATTCATTCAGACAGTGAATGAATGAGAATTCACACAATGAACCCACCTTTTCATCAGGCTGTGATAAACATCTGTGGATTAGAACTGAGTACAGTTTACACACATTTTACATATGAAATGACTGATTTCCATTTTCTGCTGCTGTAGCTTTGGTTTTTCTAAAAAAAAAACAAAAAACAGGTGAGATCTTTTGACTGATGCTTTAAATGTCTCTGGTCCTACTAGATAACTGTTGGAGGTCAGGAGTGGAGCTACATCGCAACACAGGGTCCCATGTCAAACACGTGTCAGGACTTCTGGCAGATGGTTTGGGAGCAGGGCGTCTCCATTATCGCCATGGTTACTGCTGAAGAGGTATGTTAAATTTCACTCTTCCGGTTCCATGTTTTTCCTTCTCATCACCGCCTGCTGTGACCTTCCTATGTCCTTCTCTTCCCTCAGGAGAGCGGCAGAGAAAAGAGCTTCCGGTACTGGCCACGACTCGGCTCCCGACACAACACAGTGACGTACGGCCGCTTCAAGATCACCACCCGTTTCCGCACAGAGTCTGGCTGCTACGCCACCACAGGGCTCAAGATCAAACACCTCCTGACAGGCCAAGAGAGGACTGTGTGGCACCTTCAGTACACAGACTGGCCAGATCATGGCTGTCCTGAGGATTTGAAAGGGTTCCTCAGTGAGTGGGATTCATTGCTTTTACACTTTTCTTCTGTGTGCGCCATGAAATTAGTTTTATATACATCAATTCTAAATGAAGTCAAGCAAAGAGTCTCTGATGATGATCGAGGATAACATCAGGGCTGCAGCCCTAAAGAAAATGTAGTCTTCCAAAGTTTCATGCTATAGAGGGCAGAATTTGTTCAAGTGAACATTTGTCTTTTTCAGCCTACCTGGAGGAGATCCAGTCTGTGAGGAGGCACACAAACAGCATCAGTGACCCAAAGAACACCAACCTACCTGTCCTGGTCCACTGCAGCGCCGGAGTGGGGCGGACCGGAGTGGTCATCCTGTCAGAGATCACGATAGCCTGTCTGGAGCATAATGAGGTAACAATACAACAAATTTAAACGTGGAGTTTGTCCCTTTTTAAAAAAAAAAAAAAAAAAAAGTAGTGATCATTTTCTTGGCTGCACCTGACGAAGCTCTGCTGTCTTTGTTTCAGCCGCTGGACATCCCAGAGGTCCTCAGAAAGCTGCGGACTCAGCGGATGATGATGGTGCAAACTTTGTCTCAGTACAACTTCATCTACAAGGTCCTCATCGAGTACCTCCGCAACTCCAGGCTGATCTGAGAACAGACGCCTGCTCCCACGGTCAACATACACTGTAGCTGCATCAATCTGTTTAAATGTAGCACGTGGTGGATCCTGTTTTCAGGATCAGACGAGGCTTACAACTGTCAACTGAAGGAGCATAGAGACTTATAGCCTGTCTCTAAAATAGTATTATTTTTTACTTATATGATATTGTTTGATCAAGCCCAGCACTTTTTACAGGATGCTGCTGTACATATGGAACCAATGTTAAGCTGCATTTTTAAATCAGATCTTTACTATAGATGTGACCTGGAAACAGCTGATTTATTTTCATCTGACTCTACAAATGTATGTATTTCGGATTGCTGTTGGTTCTGACAATGAAGGACTGTTCTATAGTGATGAAGTGAACAACGGCACAGAAATAGTTTCGTATGAAGGTTTGAAGCAAAAAGTCTAAGATGCAGTTAAATTCAGATGTCGTATGCATGTCTCTGAAAAATCCCACAAAATATCTGCTCACTTCCGGAAGCACCTGCTGAAAAGAGAGGGATGGGGGCGATGGGTTGCTAAAACACTGCTGTTATGAGAAGTATAACTTTCACAGGTGAGGGCACAGAAAGTCTCAGCAGGTTGTTTCGGTTGGAAAGTAAAACTGGAATTTTTTTTTTTTTTTTAACACAAATTTTTCTTAATGTTTTTCAGAGAACTGTTCGATTTCACTCACGGTGTATTTAGGCAGTATATTTGAGACTGTTTTAATAACTGCATGGTGAAGATGACGATGTGCTTTTTTTTTTTTGTTTTTGGATAATATGAAGGAAAATTGCATTTTTCTCATTTGTTGTCAGTTATATTTAATCAATCTGAGGAAAAACAAATGAAGGCTTGCCAGCGACAACATTTATGGATTCAATGTCGAACCCTAAAGTCACGAAGGAAGAGCTGACTGGTAGAAGTGTGTGGGGTTCTGTCGCCCTGCTTGCTCTGTATTCACAGTATTAGTGTGACGGACAGACTGTTTTCCGTTTCAGTGTTCTGGCTGCTACACTTGTTTTCACTCCTGCTGTGACTAACAGCCTCTGGACTATTAAAGAACACTCAACTGGAGCCAGACACTGAACGTGTCTATTTCCTGCTGCAGCTGTCAGTAGAATTCAGAGAGCGGCTTTGCGGAGTCTGTCCAGAAACGACGCTGACGACGCTCACATGAAGTGAGATCTGCTTGTTAGGAATAATTCAACTTGATAATCAATTGCAGATTTATTACTTAATTTATGAGGCCAAAGTGAAGCTTTTCTTTTTGGACTGGTTTTGATGGAAGAAGTGATCGTACATAACTGGAGAAAAATGGTGAAAGTGAGACACATCTGAACTGGATCTTTTTAAACCTGACTTTTTTCTTATTTGCTGGATATTTTGTCTTTGGTTTCTAAGTTTCTGTTTGAGTCTCTGTTTGGAGACTGAAAGTGATTTCTGTGGCCAAGGTGCGACTCTTTTGTCCATGTACAGGTATGTTGATAATGTACACAATGTAAAATTCTGCTTTAATGAATATTGGGTTTTGTACAAACTATGTATAAACTGTATCTATTGAAAAAGCAGTATGCCATTTGGAAAAATAAACAAGTGTAGAAAATCTTTTCCGCCAAGAATAAATATTTGGAAATAACCATCCTCTCCTGTGGCTCATAATTCACATCAGTCCATGAGGCCACCCTGTGGCAGGAATTACTGTCTCCGTCACTTCATCCATGGAGGCCGGTTTACATTACTGGTGTTTATTAAATAAATTCAGAGGTTAAAAAGAGATCAGTCAGCATAAAGATGGTCATTCAGAGTCTTTGAGGAAAAGAGACCTGACCGTTAACATGTAAAATACTGTGGGTTTAAAATGCAACACTCAAGGTTCATTCAGGGGAACTAGAGAAAGGGACAAACTGAAGCTGCAGGTGTTTTAGTTCTTCTCAGCTTGTTCGTTAATAAACAGCCTCGATTTCACTGATCAGGCAGCACACAGAGAAATGATTTTTCTGAAGGAAGACGACTGATGTCTTCATCTGCCTTTATGTTTTGCAGACATTGAATCATCTGTCCCTACAGCACGTAAACACTGATGTCTCTCTTCTTCCCTCCAGTTTCAGCTGATATTTTGATCATGACATGGATAATATTTTCAGTGATGAGAACATGAAAATAAAATTAAAAAAAAAAACTATTGAAACTAAGAAAAGTCCAAACAGGAGCATTAAAAATTATCCACAGCAGGAGGATCTGTCACCATTTTAGTAATAAATGAGCCTTCTTCTGAAGAAGACAAGATGAATCACTACACAGAAAATCTGGACAAAATTAATACTGGTACCGTCCTCTCTTCCCACCATGTCCACCATGTCCACCATAACCTCCATGTCCTCCATGTCCACCATAACCTCCATGTCCACCATAACCTCCATGTCTGCCATGTCCTCCTCTCCAACTGCCTCCTCCTCTTCGGCCTCCCCAGCCTTCACCACCTCCTCCGTCTTGTCTTTTCTGCCAGGGTGGCATCTCAGGGGGCGGGGCTTGTATCTCTGAGGGTCGTCCTCCTCGGTCTGGCACTCTCCCCATCAGGACCTGCGGAGGAGAAAAGAGAAATTAAAAATCAGATTGAGAGCATTTCCTGGCTAAGAGGAAAAAGTGTTGTGTACCTTGTTGACAGCACAAGCAGTTTTTTCTCTGCTGGAGCCGCTGCTGGTCTTGACCAAATTACAGATGTCTTCTCTGGCAGCCAGCAGCTTAGCCATGTCCACTGTGGACTGTGGCCTCAGGGAGTGTCTCTTAGGCTGGTAGGCGCTCGCCATGCTGTCCACCTTTACCTGGCAAAACACAGAAGTACGCAGACATTCATCATGCTGCATTGAGTTTGAAATAAAAAGAGAACAACCTAAAAATGCTCTCTCTCATGTTCCCTTAGATTCCTGATCATAAGGTCAAAGGATTCATCTTAAAATACAATGAACCCTGGTAAACCAAAGTCAAAGTTCAGAAAAAACACACAAAATAAGCCAGTAACTGTAAAGCAAAAGCTGTCTAAAGTGATTAAAAGTTGGAAAGAGAAGCCACCTCGTCATTGTGACATCATGGCACGGGACTGACCAGAGCTAGGAGCCTGGAAAGGCCTGAAACAGCATCACCAGGGAACATACAACGTGTCTAAAGGTTGTGTTGCTGTCTTTCAGGAAAATGAGCATCAATCGTTCTGTCAAAGTTCACATTTAGGAGTAACTTTTTGATTTCACAGTACAAACATGCCTTGGCTCTGTCTGACCATCCGAAAGACTGAACTGTGACGTCCAACCGCTTGATCAACATCCTGCGCCGAGACTCGTACTCCGAGGACAGGGCTGTGTTGATGTTGTGCAGTTTCTCCTGCGAAACACAGAGACAAAGAGTGTGACTTACAATCAAAGCTTTGCCATCCGTGGTGTAAAGCGACAGACGCTGACCGACTTACCCACTGTTCAGTGGTGAGAGAGCTCTTCAGCGCAGGGCTTCCAATGGACGCCTTTGGAAGATCTTTAAGTGCTTTATCAACCTACAGCACACACAGTTTGGGGCGTTACATACGTCATGGTTAATGGAATAAAGTAGTTCTGGCTGCCACATCTTAAACTGCATCAGGGAACAATTCAAGGTAGGACTACAATTCAATTGTACGTATGTTTAGCATATAAATCGAATGGTATGATTTAATCAGCAGCAGACTGGAAGCAGGAAGGAAGATGCTGATGCCTGGTTATCTGGTGATTTCTGCACTTCGGTCAGGTTCCGTCTCACCTTGAGCTTTATTTGGGAGAAGACTTCTGCTGCGTCTGGTCCTCGGGGCTCCGACAGCTTCAGTGCTTCACAGATCATCAGAAGCTCCCGATACTCTGCTTTCGCCTCTTGTTGTTGATCAGAGACTCTTCTGCTCCGAACGATCTGAGCTGCCTGAAGCTCAGAGCTGAGAAACACTTAAAAAAGGACACACAGGATGAGGCGCTGGAAACACTTCCTGACAACAGAGAGAAGTGGGGGGAAGCAGCACATACACACACACTTGAGGTGATCCTTAGTGCTCCGCATGCTGCCCTTCAGAATCCCTGTCAGGACTTCCTCATCAGGATAATTCAGCTCCTTCAGCAGGCCGCTCATCTCCACCTGGAGGCTGTCCATGTCCTCTGAAGGGGGAGGGGGGGGGGGGGGCAGTTATCACACACATCTGACAGCAGCCTTCACATCACTGTTCTTGCTGCACTCACCTGGACCGGCTGTGATGCTCTCCTCCAGCTCACACAGCGGCTTTAGCCTGGAAACCAGCCACCGGCACAGGTCCACATATTCCGGCGAGGACAGGCCTCCCTGTGCGGCCCGGAGCAGCGCCCCCTCCTCCAGCGGAGGGCCGTCATAGCTGGGGAGGACACATATCAGCCAGATGTCAAGACGAGCTGCACCCGGAGACCCTCCATTGTACACCATTTGTCCCTCTACTTCAGACACACACGCTGGAAAACAGCAGCGGCGGATGTGGGAGCTAAACGGCTAACGCGACATGCTAACAGGCGTTCACTCACCCGAGCTGCTCTAACGAGTCCAAGATGTCCAACTCCATCACCGAGTCCGCGGCGCCTTCTCCCGCTTCTACCCGCCTAAAACATGTCCACGTCAGGTTTAACACCACTGAGACAGTTTGCCCTCATTCATTTCTACAGCGGCGCCATGCCTCCATGCTGTCCCGCTGACGTAAGAGAGCCGAAGTGAAACGTTCCCTTCGCGACTAAGGTTCCGAGACTTTTGTTCCGCGCCAGGACAAAGTCTGAATACTCGTTGATGGGAAATTATTGATTTCATTTGCTTCATGAACGGGAAAGCAGCACAAAGCAACACAAAAAAGTCGAAAATAAGGTTGTTTTCAGACTTCCTTAAAAGTCAAAATTTTTAAAATTACAGTCAGTGTAGTGTGAGTAACAAAGGATACTCACACTGCACTGTACACTGTACGAATAATAATAACAAAAGCATTATTATTATTATTATTATCATCATCATCATCATCATCATCATCATTATTATTATTATTATTATATAGTTATGGAAGCTCATTAGTGCTTATATGTTAAGGGCTTATGCTGGAGCATTTTTTACAATTAAATTCTTGCTAAAGTAAAATAAAAACATTTCTTGCACCAGTACAGCTTGATGGCACTCCATCTTCATTCATCAACAGAGAACAATATTTTTACCGATATGAGCATCTTAGTTGTGTTGTTGTTGGCAGACAAATGGAATTCGGCAGCAGTTTATCTTTCATTTCGGCCAAAATAAGTCTCTTTATAACATTATCACCAGTATAATATAGTATCTGGTCACCTCATTGAGACCTTTGCAGTAGGACTATGGCCAACAGTTTTTTTTTTTTTTTTTTTAATTCAATTTCTGATTGTCTTAAATATTTTCTGTTGCCCAACTAAAAGGCCAAATTTCCCCAGATATTCGGTTTATACATTCTGATATGAAAACAGTGTTAAGAGGCAAATTATTACAGCAGCCAGTATTGACAAAATAGTAATGTGATCTCTTACTCAGCACTATAAGTTTGGTTTGTCCTTTGGTGTCTCCCTAAGCAAAAAAAAAAAAAAAAACAACTTCACAACAACTTCACAGCTAGGAGATACCAAACAGACAACTGATCTGTCATTATGACAGAATGTAAATAAATAATAAAGAGAAACACAGTGAAGTCTCCACAACAAAAGATTAAAACTCACCATTTTATTATGATAATGTTATAGAATTATGTTGATATGTCAAATTACAAGTGTATGATGTAACATAAAAACAGTTACAAACATATGTATGCATATTTACATCATATATTTATGAAAAGTAACGAGCTACATCTGTATGAAGAAAATACAACTATGACATGAGTTATTGGGACTATAAATTTTACATCATATACTTGGTATTCTCGAACCATGATAAGAAATACCTAGACATGTAGAAACCAATAGAACCAGAACGAGAGATGTTAAATTGTAAGATGAAAACTAGGATGGACGTGAGGCACTTTTTTGAGGTTGTCAGGATGTGAAAGCCGATGGCACTAAGAAAAGAAAAGGAACAAAAGGATGCACAAGAAAGAAATATGCACAAAGAGATAGTGAAAAAGAAAAAGAAAGAAAACAGGCAGTGTTTACAGAATAGTTAAGAGTAGTACCATTTATACTGCAAGTTTCAAAACACAAATGTCTTCCACTATTTAGAACTAATCACATAAATGTTACATCAAGCGCTGTAAGATGAAAAAAAGCTTACATATAGTATCATCAGTGCACCAAAGCATCGGAGAATTGAAACATAACCACTCAACTGCTGTGAAAAGTAAACTTTTTAAAACATTACACTGACGAGATAGCTTTTTATTTTTAATCTACACAATGTCAAGAATGTACACTTGTATGCATTCCCAAAGATATGCACAATTTCCAAGATTGAAAGAGGATAAAAGACTAGCAGCAAAGTGGTTAAAACTGAAGTCTTATATAATGCAGGTCAAAAAAATATATATATATTAAAGCAGACAGACATGTTGCATATATAATACAGTACATGACAGGAAGTTGCACTGTGCTGGTTAATGCAGAATGAGAAGTGTTATTTCAGCATTCTCTACACTTTGTATAAATGCACGTCCTACATTTTGCTTCTCAGCCAGCAAGTTTTAATCAGGTTCATCAAACCTTGGTTCAGCTTGCAATAATGCAGGGCAATCCAATTACAATGGGAGAATATGACAACCAACCAAACATTTGGTTACACACCAACCCCCACCACGCACACAGCCCGCACACACAAACACACATTACACACACTCTCCGTGGGCACACAAGAACACACGTATATAGTAACACTCATGCACCCACACACATGCACAAGTGTTCACTTCATCACACAGAGCAATCAAACATTTAAAAACTCGCTGTTATGGTTATATGCTGTTGGAGAATTAGGGTTTAACAGTCGTTCATAGCTGATTTTCTCTGTCAACACAATAAAATTAGTGATTGTATCTAGCAGCTTTATATGTATGTATGTATGTAAATATATATATTTATATATCAAACTTTTGAAACAAGTGGACTGCAACTACTGTACCATGTTAGCACTAGCCTTCCTTCTACCGTACAAAACTATAGAGAAACTCTATTAGACGCCCAATAGTCATTTCCATCACAAACGCCCTCTACTTTTCAATGTGAAATAATACTAAAAGGTGATCTATGTACATAATGCTGTCAATTGAAGCTACAGTATATGCTGACAGCAACGATAAATACAGCTCTATCTTTAAATTTTCAAAAATAATAATAATTAAAAAAAAAAAAAAAAGCTGGGATTATTATCAGTACTTAAATATAGTGTTAGGTATTTACAGGTGTTTGGAGTTTGGTACCAGGGGTCGGTTGTCTACCTATATAGCATTAAAGTGTCCTGTCCTGTCACTGACTCAGTCTGCAGAGAGGTCAATGTGTTTCCCACGCTAGTAAGTTTGCATAGAAAGTAAAAGGGAGCATTGGTCGGGTTGGAATTAGGAAAATAAATGTTCCTCCTGCCACCATGTTATTTTTAATCCTATGACAGGAAGTGAGAATAGATGCATATCTGTTAGGAACAGCACATGGATCTTGCACTAAATCTACTGTTAAATACTGAGGTGTATCACAATTAGCACTTAGGTTAAATGTGCCAATGCCTTAGTTGGGGATAAATTTGTTTCAATTACGTTTTATTGCAGCCAGATGTCCAAACTAAAGCGTTTCTTCTGTAGAGGGTTTGTTCTAACCTAGGTCTTGAATGTCTGGCTCAAAATTGTGAGGCAGACATTTATTTCTGCTCTTTTGGGTGGGAAATGGGTTTCAAACTGTTCAGTCTGTTACAGTATGTCTAGCTCCTGTTTGCCAAAGGACAGTAAAGTAGCAGAATTAAGCCTATTTCCTGTCTTTCTGAGAAAAGTACAACAAAATCAATGCCATTCTCATTCTCTGTACAGTAAATATGGATCTAAAACCAGCTCCAGGCTATTTTAGGTAAGCTTAGCATAAAAACCGAAAACATTGAGACACAGCCTGGCTAGTCAGGAGCTAGCAAAAATACATCCAAATGATCCATCTATCATAAATGTTAACATGTTCCGAGTGTAAAAACTGTAATCTGCCCATGTTTGTTTCTGGACAAATCAAACATTAATTACTGGGGTGCTTCCATATTTCCTGTTTTTATGCTCATTATAACTGGATGCTTTTTTCCATTTTAGCATTGACTTTCGCTTCTAATTCTCAGTAAGAAAGTAAATATGAGAATTCCCCAAATTACAAATGACTCCTTTGATACAAAGATGTTTTGGGAAACAGGATGCTGCTCAGTGCTGTTTAGAGTCAAAGCCTTAATCACGTAGTCAGTGATGACGTTGCATGACACCAGATCACCAGTGCATATGCAGACATATGCACACACACACACACACACACACACACACGCACACACACAAAACATCAGTATGTTTGTTGTTGTTGTTCTTTTTTTGTTTACGTCGCTAAGATACTCAGCATTCTTAACACAATCCAATCACTCATTCACTCATTCAGGGTCTGTTAAATGAAGACACATGGAAAAAGTTGACTAACTTCCAAAGAACAACATAATACGACATTTATCACAAGGTATGGGGAGAAAATAAAAACAAAACAAAAACCGCTTCATGGGACAAACATGAAAATTTGAAGAGGGTGCTGCAACCAAAGCTTGGAGAGCAGTGCTTTCAGGAGGGGTTTCCCCCATGCCAAAGGTTTAAAATTAATTAGAATTATGTACAGACTAATTCCAAAATCAGAGGGTTTCTTAATCAAAGAATAGCCTAATTTAAGTGCCTCATCATTTAACCAAGGAACACTGTAACCCCTGTACTCACCAAAACAAAACTTGCTGGTTGAGCAACATTTCAGCCTTTGTTTCAAAAATAATTGCAAAAGGAGAAGGAAAATAACAATGAGGAAACAGAACAACAATTTCACTACAACAGTAAATAGCTGGACTAAAAGAGATTCACTGGTGTAAAATGAAATTGTCCCGTATTGGTTTTAATTTAAATGGTTCAAGAGGTTCTAATGCTATTTTGTGAAGTGGAAAAACTATTTCGGGGAACTCAACATGGTAAAGTTGTTACCATTTTTTCCCTTCTAATCATGGAATCGATCCCTTTTATTTTGGAATGCAATCAAATTGTCCCAATCACCTTGGGAAAGCAAGGTAATCATTTCAACATCTTCAAAATGAATGTCAAAAGTTCTGCCAAGCTGTACCCTCAGAAACAAGCTGTTACTCTTTAGTTTGTTTCAAAGTTTGATGGGAAACAGGGAAATCAATTGGCCACACATCCACCACAGCAACATCTCTAAAATGTTAAAATGACTCTGAACATGGTGGTTAATGTACCACATTTTGAGAGCGTTACCTTTACTCTGTGGTGGTGGTGGGGTGGGGGCGGTGGTTTAAGGGGGGAGGGGTGCCATTTCTAGTGCACTTTTCTCTGTCTAGTAATTACATTGTCAGCAAATGCTTAAGCCATGAAGGAAAGGCCACTGTTACCCAACTGCAAATTCACAAAAAAGCAAGAACATATCCCTTTTAGCATACTCAAACAGCAAGTATCTTTCTGAACGCAGAATAGTTTTGTTTTCTTTTTTTTTTTTGTCACTCTGTACAAAAGACAAATTCCTTCATAAAGTTACACATTACTTGTAGTAGAGTTCTGACAACTGTGGCCTGGCTTTGTCAATGCATGACTGTGAATGTGAGAGAGAGGTGTGTCTGTGTGTTTGAGTGTGTGCATGTGTGAGAACTGGTGTGTTTAGTAACATCTCCAAGTCTATTAATCTTGACGTTTCCTCCTCCTCTTCTCCTCGGATTAAGCTCCTGAACTTAGCTTGATGCTCAGAGCCCCCACAAAGCATATGGTTTGTCCTCCACTGCTGCTTGTCGGCGACAAACACAAACTGAAATCTCCAAAAGCCCTCAGAGCTGGGGATCAACAACATATCACCCCGTCTGA
Organism: Echeneis naucrates; assembly: GCF_900963305.1. Classification (NCBI taxonomy): domain Eukaryota; kingdom Metazoa; phylum Chordata; class Actinopteri; order Carangiformes; family Echeneidae; genus Echeneis; species Echeneis naucrates. Next base: position 13,991,960 of record NC_042532.1, read on the forward strand.
GAGGGGAATGAAAAAAGGATGCCGGCTTTTAATTTTCCGCTTTTATTCACTTCCTGTGTTAGCTAGCTTTGAGGGTGTCCCAGAGTCTGGCGTCAGGTCACCCTGCAGCCTTGTGCTTGCCTCCGCAGCAACGGCAGGCCTCACCACAGTGGTGGCAGGCGCGCAGGGGCAGGTAGCAGCACATGCAGGGAGCAATGAAAGAGAGCGCCACCAGGGCCAGCCAGCGTAGACAGAACTGCTCGTCAGATGTGTCACATGAGCAGGGGTCTGAGAAGTCGCCCTCGGAGTCAGACATGCAGTGGTACAGCATGCTCTCTGCGCACAGCATGCAGCTGACTTTGTAGATGCACTGCTTGATCGGGTCAGGGGCGTCTTGGCACTGCCCCCGCCAGTTGTCTTCATGGTTGAACATCTCCCGACAGTAGATGCAGCGTGAACGCTCACCGTCCTCTCGTCGCCGACGGCCCTTCTTGGACTTCAGCAGGGGCGAGGGCTGGGTCTTGATGGCTGTGTCCTTGCCCAAACCCAGCCCCATACCTGTTCCAATTCCCATACCAGGCCCAGAGTGAGAGTCCCCACCTGGGCCATCAGGGAAGAGGTACTCACACTTCTTACTGTCCAGTTTGTGGAAGGGGGGTGGGAAGTCCAGGTCCTCGCGGTCAGTCTCCTGTTTCCACATGACAGGGTGGCGGTAATCCTCGTAGCCACGAATGAGCACGTCTTTTCGTGGGTTGATGCGAACAATCTCCTCTTCGTCCATGTGAAAACTGACATGACGAGTTGGCTTCAAGTAGAGGAGAAATTGATAGTTAGATTACTGTCATTGTTACGTTGTTCATTTGTAATATACATATTTTTTTACAGGGATCACTCCTTCAATGATCACATTTTCATAACAAAGATATCTTTTCAAGGAAATTTTAACTTTGGGTTTGCACAGAGGAGAAGCAGACCTGTGGAGGCAGGTAGCGGCGGTTGCTGGAGGGGAACTCGTCGAAGGGCTGGGCGCGGACATAGCAACCCCTGAATGGCTCAGTGGAGACGACGTTGTTCAGCGGAGAGAATGGCTCTTTCATTGGAGTACAGATGGAAGGAGGCTCATCACACACCTGGAAGAACGCAGAAACAAACTCAACTCAATAAAGACAGGTGAAATAGTTTGCAAGAATCCATGTGGAGGAAGTAACATTTTATACTTTTCCTCAATAAAATACACATCAAATAAACACAAATCAATGTTCTGAACATGTGTGAGGAGTCAAACATACTAATTCATATTTTTTGGAATCTCTTCTCTGACTAATTGTGATGTGCCAGCATTTTTACTTTCTGTATGGATTTCAAAAGAATGAACGTGAAAATTATTAATGCCTTCATATTTTTCACTGCCCCAGTCTGTTACCATACAATTGTAAAAAATAAAACAAAACATTTTTTTCCTCAGTGTGTTCATGACCACGAACAGTTTTGACTCAGGGTGTGTAGGCTGTGTGTGTTCCACTCCTAACCACCAGGGGGCATCCTACACCCACACTTGGCCAAATGACTGTGCTGTGTGGTGATGACTCAAAGGCCTTCTGTTAAGAACTCAGAGTTCCCATCAGCCTTGCATGTGTTCCCACAAACATTTTAACTGATGCGAAATCTACTAACACAGGCCTTAAAAACGGCTCTACAAAAATGCAAAGAAAAATAAAAATAAGAGAAATATTGGAAAGCATGCGAGGAAAAGTGAACGCGCACTGGCATTCCTTCCACCTCACAGCAAACAATCTATTAATTACAAGAGAAAACGCTCACTGTTGACATCAATCAGGATGAGATGTCTATAAATAACATCTTTTGAATGCCACGGACAGCATCAAATAGAGCAAAAATATTTCTAAACATTAGATAGATATAAAATAAACAGTAACAAATCCAATAGAAACAGCCAATACTTCTGTGCTCATGGCAACAAAATTAGAAGCAATGGCTATTTCATGATTCATGCGTGCAGAGGTGATGAGAGATGGGGGAGGATAGTCAGTTATTACATCAAGAACCTGGGATATTTTATGTCCAGCTTTATTTCAGCACAACTTCCAGGCTTGTTCACGCACCAACACCCACCAAACATCACATCACATATGCAGATTACACAAAAATATGGAGAACTGGGGTTGATTACATTAAAAACGTAAAATTTTATTTATGTTGTCTTTCCCTTCATAGAGAAACTGTTTGAAAATGAGTCAAATTAACGGCAGGTCTTCAGGGTCATTTCTCTCTTCAAGTGCCACTCCGAAATCGACTGTTGTGGATGGACATACGCTGAGATACCTTCACAAGTACAACCGCATGATCCTACTGTATTCAAGCCACACTGGCAAGCTGTCCCTCTTTTCCCACACTCACCCCGACCTCAAGGCAGGGTTAGTCCTCCTCTCTTCTCCTTCTCCCACCCTCCCTCTCTCCGCTCTGCGTGTGGAGGAGGCTGCTGGCTCTGGTTAGTCAGTGCCGTGTGTAAAGTAGCCCACGCCAGTGCTTTAACGCACAGCGGAAATCTGGTTAGCTCCCAGCTGCTGCTACAGTAATTACTGTCCTGTGGTTGCTAAGAGATGCTTCCTTTGACTTCTTTTTTTCCCCTCTCTTTATCTTCTTTCCCTCTCTCCCCTCCGCTTACCCCCCCACACCACCAGCACCTCTAGACTGCTAACACACAGTGTGTGTATGTGTGTCTTTGCGCCCTCTTTGCCTCCAAACATACCAAGTGGTGTAACACACATCCACAGCCTCTGCAAGGGAATGTGAGGAATAGGAGACAGTGGAGGGAGAGAGGAGAAAGAACAGAACAGGAAAAAATTAGTTTGTGTTGTGTGTGTGAGTGTGAGAGAGAGAGAGAGAAAGGGAGAAAGAGAGCAAGAGGCCAAAGAGTCTACCGAGGGAATGTCATAAACCAGCTCCAGCTGGAGAAATGCAGCACACAACTTAAAAAGCCAGATGACAGCTGTGTGTGTATGTGAGAGAAAGAGAGAAAAGAGGGAGTGGGGGCAAAATGGGAAACAGACTTGGGCTTCCTTTTAGAGCGCTTGCCTAAGCCCCAGCATTCAAAGGCATGCATGGGGGCCAATCTGGAGCTGATCTGGCCCTAGAGATGTGGCTGGGTGAGGAGAAGATGGGAGGGATGAAGGGGAGCGGGGTGGAGGTGGTGGGAGCCAGGGGCAACCTGGCTCCACACCAACATCAGGGATCCATGCACTTCCGCCCTCAAAAGCGCAGGGGCTCGGGACAGGGAAGGTTAGGGTCGGCACACAAACTGAAAAGCTACACAGCCTACTAGCTTTCTGCGTTTGAGAGAAAAGAATGGAGAATAAAAAATGATGTCCATGGTCAGTGGTCTGATCAACAACACTCTGTTGTTTATGTCTGAATATATGTGTTTGTCAGACTCTGCTCAAATAAGGCAAAACATAAGTAGTGCTTATCTCTGGGTCTTGTTAACTTCAAAACAAAAAGTACAGCCAAGTTTTCCATGAAAACCTTAAAGTAATTAGACATAGACCTAATCCCTCTCTGTGAAAAGCTTCATGACACCACTCATACAGTATACTAAGTATGAAGCCAAAAGCCAGCAGAGTTGTTTTATCTCCACATAAAGAGTGGAAATAGGGAACAGCTTGTCTCACTCTGTCCAAAGGTAGGGGAATTTACCTAGTAGACACTGATTAACACATTATATCACTTTAAAATTTAAAAACTGTAAAAAAACTCCCATTTGTGGTTTTATTGGGTATTCCATAGCCACTGGTTCCAGTCTGTAGTTTCACATTTAACACATAAATATGAAACTTGTATCAATTCTATTATCTAACAACACCAAAACTGATGAGTATATTTCCTAAAATGTCAAACCCCTGCCAAATTCCCTTTAAGCCCTCTATTTTTACTGGCTGGAAATTGTTGAAACACCAATCCAGTTTTAAAGTTTCTGCTCTGAGTGAGACTGTAAAAGCCAACTAGCCAACAAAACCTCTGTGTACTAAACTGATAAGAGAAGACTTCCTGCCATTGCTAAATTAGATGTTAATGTCTTCCTGTGGCATAAAAAAAAAGAAAAAAAAAAAGACTGCACTAACGAAAGAACTGTGGTAGTAAGGCATTATTACTGGCAGTGATCATTGCTGAGTAAGATGCTGCTCAACTGTATATAAAGGAGTAAAATATGTTATATGCATGTGCATATATGTGTTTGATTCTGAGAAACAAGCCTTTGATGATCATGCAAGTGGGTGCTGAGCCTCAGTGGGTAGGGTGTTGGTGAGAATACTCTATTTTGAGCCCACGTCCTTTGCATCAGACAGACAACATAAGAGGAGATAGCCCTGCTCTCTGTCCCTCGGCGTCGCACACATCTGTTACTGTTACAATAACAAGTTATCATTAATTCCACTCCCCAATTTTAACAAGATGACTAAATCTGGAACTTGATGATAGTAATAGACCGATGTCTATCTTTTCAAGAAGGTCATCGCCACTCAATACTGATCTCCTGCCACAGGAACTGTTAACAATGCAAACTGGAGGCATACATCATACTCCTTCGGCTTGTATACCTTACAGACTGTCGGGTTATGTGTAGGAACAGTGATGTGAATGTATTTCGGAGAGCAAAGCCACCCAGCTAATGTCACCCCTTGTTGTGTGGTGGCATTTGCTAGTTCACTGGCTGCAGCACTTGCCACTGGTTCACTTCTCTTTCTCTGTAGTCCAGGTCTCAGACCGCAACATTCGGATGCCAAATCACCATGGTGACACCCTCAGTGGCTCACTTGCTGAACCTTGTGAACAGCCCCCCCAACACGCATGTGCGTGCACACGACACACACACACACACACACACACACACACACACACACACACACACACACACACACACACACACCTAGCCCCGCCTACCCATCCCCCGTGCCCCATACCACCACCCACCCCCCACACCCCCCTCACCCCTGCTGCCTAGCAACAGCTTTGCCATTGGATTTCCTGTATCTTCAGGCTTATTCCTTAAAGAGGAACTTTGCCAGAGGTAGACGACCCTGGCTCTCCCTCCTTCAGCACACTTCCGGTCCCATCATACAGGGTGTCAAGCACGAGGCAAAAAAACTGAGAGCTAAAAACTTTTCAAGGAGGTGTAGTCTCAAATCCAAGATGGTATGGACCTGTTGAGAAACTACATACTGAAATACGACAACTGAGGCTACCAATTTAGCTGCTCCCTTGGCTCAGTTTCAGGATATGTTTTGAGCTCATGTCATGATTCTTTTGTCTGCTACAGTGTGAAAAATGAACAAGCTTGAATCAATACCGCCCCAACATAGTGCCAACAGTCATTAATTGCAAGTTTCACAAAGGCAGCACCCATTGCAGGACATTTGCATGTACTGGATTGCATCACAGAGGAATGTGCATTTCTTGTCACTCAAGTGTGCTTTAACAAGAACTAGAACTGCCCTTCATTCCACTGGTGCCGTTTCACCTACTTTGCAATCAGAACAGGTGATTGACATTCCTGTAAAAGGCCTGATATCTAAAACAAATGAAAATGGGTGTGTATGCTTGAACTGTATACCTGCTGTCTGTCTCAACTAAATAGAACATGGCACCTTTTACCGCATGTCGACAGTCAATGTAGCCCTGCATGACGCACACATTCACAACAAAGTGAATTTTAAACAAAAGGAGGGTCAAACTCATGAGGAAACACATTCAGACCAGATAACATTAAAATCATACAGTATTCTCACCAAGCCTTCTTTGATCATCAGATCCTGAGGCTATAGTTATTACATCAGCATCTATTGTAACAAGAGACAGCTACCAAGTTATATTCATAGAGACAACTAAACTTGCTCCAACACATTTGTTGGCCAACACTCAGCTTCACCTCAGGGTCTGGCTGGCATTGGTTAAACACCTGTAAATCTCTACAAACAACTGTTAGAAAACAAAGGCAGGTGTCAAAGCCTGGCTGGGGCATACCAGGCCTCAAAAATATGGCTCAGGTTCTAGTTATGACTTGTTAACTTTTTAATGAAGAAGGAAGTTTGAACTTAAAAAGGTTGTCCTGAACACCAAAACTGAGCATTTCTTACTCCATGATACATAATAATTGAGAAAAGAAAATGTCTGCAGTCTTTTGTAACAAAACATATTATAGCAAACCCTTCACACATAATTCATTTGACTCACACACACAAAACAAATCTTGTTCATAGTGGAATCTCTTTTGATCTCACTCACCGGTAGTCCATCCTCAGAAGTATCCCCTTCCCCAAATGATCGACAACCTGGAGAAGAGAGAGGGAGGGACCCAAAGCGGAGAAAGATTAGATGTGTGATTAGAGCATGTTATTGGTTCAGGTTGAATGAAGCATTGTCACAGGTAAATAAGGGACAAAAGCTTAGATTAGATGAATATAAAAGCACACTACCTACGTAACAGCTTTGTCTATGACATCTATCTTAAAATATAATATCTCAGCACCTCTTAACAGTCACCATCTGTTTTACTAACATGTAGCATCAGGTTTTTGTACATTAGAAAAAGTGCAAAATAGCACACACAAATTGCACTGCTATCACCTTAGCAACATTTGCTTGACAAATAAAAGGAAAGGCTTGTTTTTGGACCACTAGGGGGCAAAGCCTCAAGGACAACCAGTTAAATCATGTAACAGATTCTAAACTACAGTCTTTCACTCATAGAAAAACAGCAAACAAGCCTCAGATACATTTCTTGTAATTTACACTATGGTGATCAAGACTATATAACTATCTAAAGCATACTAATGCACTATACTAATGCATGGCATCTTACGAAGAAAAACAAATTTACAATGGTGATTTCTTCTGGGGCAGAAAAGGCGAAGACTTCTGCTTTCTTCTGACTGTGCATAATGGGGAAATGAAAGCTGCTTTGTGTCAGTGGGGCACATAGAAGTTAATGAAATATGCATGCCTCGAATAACGTAACCCCGACCTCGACTAAAACACCATGTGCCATTTCCGCATTCAAAACACCTCATCTGCTGATGCTGGAGTCAGAGCTTATGTTTCAGGTATCAGGCTGACCATGTTACAGCTTTTCATTACCACAGAGAATTAAACTGGTTCTGCGGATGGGGTAACCTGAGGAGAGACACTGAAGTTACCGGGTTTTTTCTGTTTTGTTAAGCCCTTTTAACTATTGAAAGGATGGAACATTCTCACAATTATAACTTTGTTGCTTAATAGCCAATATTGTGGTCCCATATTTCCTAAAATATGAACGTTATGTTCATGTTTCTGGATTGTAATTTTTTTTATATGTTGACACAATGATACTAAGCAAGTAAGTAATACAAATGAATCTGTTTTGATATGTGATAACTAGTTAGCTTCACCTGTAAAATGGACATTTGGCTTAGTCCTATTAGCCTTTGTCTTTTTATTTTTATAACTTAAAGCTTAAATGTTTTGATATTTTTCTACTTTACTGTGTGTGGTTGGACATCTACTGAAGTCCAGTGGCAAAAATTTATGGAAGAATGTTTTTAATAAATTTTGTGTTACACTCATGTACTTTCCATTAACCGAGTAAGATAAAATTTTATCATGCTAGCATTATCACTTGACAAGTATTGATATTCAGACTAGTACTTCAGTTTTAAAATGAAACAAAACTGAATTTCCCTCCAGGAATTTAAGTATTTCTGATGCTGATTCTGAACGTCATTAGCAGCAGTAGACAGATAGAAGAGAAAATTGTTGGGGCAATGTTAAAAAAAATGTCCATTGGGATGAAGGAGAAACAGTTTGTACCTGCAGCATTAAGTGGTTCCTTTTTAAAACTTAGTTCAGTTAATTAGGATCACTGAGGCCTCATTTGAAGCACTGAAATATCAGTCAGCCTTTCTGCATTCTGGATGGAAACAGCAAAACATGGAATTGCTGTATAGCTTTCACAGAAAAGACAGAAAAATTCGCAATGCTTGTTTTCGACAGTCTATCCATCAGTCTGTCTGTCTCTGAATCAATCACATTGGGAAAAGTGTGTGTGTGTGTTTGGGTGCACACATTTCTGCACTACTGAGAGAAAAAGGCTTCCTGCAGCACGACTCTGGCTGCCTGAGCCATGTGCCTGGTGTTGCCATGGCAACAGAGGACCGCAAGACTGATACACACACATGCATTCACAGGCGCGTGCGCACACACACACACGCAAAACATATTCTCGCTCGCTGCCTCTTCTCTCCCCACGCAGCAGTCCAGCAGCAGAACGATGCAACAGGAATACAGAAGAACCTGCCTGCCTGCGCTGAGGAGAGGCATTACACAACACTGGCAGCATACAGAAGATACCAGGAGAGAGGGGAGGACAGAGGGAGGAGAGGACAGCCGGCAGAGAGGGGGAACAGAGAGAGAGATGGATGGATAAACAGGCAGTGGGGAGACAAAGCTCACTATCACCTGCTGTAGATGGCATTCACAGGAAAGAGGTGAAACGTTACTAGCAGACAGGCACTGAACACCTCCTGGGTGAGGTGGAGGCATTATGTTTTTAATCACACTGCCCAGCAATGGTGGGAATAATGGTGTTACAGTAAACAGTGTTACTTTTTTCAGTAACAGGTAATCTGACTAATTTCTGTTTCCATTGTTGCAGTATCATTACCAAAAACTATACGGGCCGCAATACTTGAATTTAATTTCAGATTATTAAACTGTTGTCACCACCAGCTCTCTGAGCCGAAGAGGAGCTGCAAAGTTTGCTTTTCTTTTTTCTTTTTGCGAGAGGGTTGGGTTTTTTTTTTTGTTTTTAAATAACTAGACACTAACAGTTCCAACACTACTGACCAGCTATCAGACACGATCAACTTTTTCCCATAGATCATCCAATCAAACGAACAAGAGCTGCAACTAAATATCACTTTCATGATGGATGATTTGGGAGCAGCCAACTTTGGGAATGTTACTACTCTTTTTGTTATTATTCTTGTAAAATAATATTATCTATGTTATTGTAAATGTCCTCCCATGTAACGTTGTCAACGATAAAGCACTATGTTAAAGGTGAGTCTTCATTCTTTGATCTCTACCTTTATGTGAAATTCACATAAAGGCAAAACCAACCCAACAGTTGTTGCCCATGATTACCTTTTACCTAGACTGTGTGTTGGCTGTATGCCCAGGAAGTTGAAATCCCAGATAATAGGTTGTGGGCGAGAAGCGACTGATGCCCAGCAGTGATAAGCCTTTATGATATGTTCTCCTGTACCTTCTCTATGCTCCCCAGGGTTTCTAGGTCTAGAGAGTAAAGGAGATTATAGCTCCCCAGCCAGCCAGTCAGCCTCTTGTGTAACATGGGGCTGGGTGGCAGTTTGCTGAACTAGCGATTCTCCTGCTAATTGGACGACTTTGCAACCTCTGGCACTGCACTAAAAAATAATGCTTATCAGGACCCAACTCAAATCAGACTCCACTCCACCCAAGTGTAATATTTAGTTTAGCTTAGAAATATGCAAAAATGCCAAATTATTGCACCGCCTGACTAAACCTTACTTGTATTTTTAAACTAACCTAGCCAGTTTTCAAACTTGCCTCCAAGTCTGAGTAGCACAAACGCCCAACCTCGTCAGGTTTCTTCTTCTTATCTCAAGTTGCGATCTATTCTACGTCTCAATTCCTCTTTCTTGCCAACCCTGCTTTTCTTTTCTATATCACCCACTGCCCTGGTACATCAATGCCATGCTGGTCTCTACAATAAGGGGAGAGTTTATCTGGACAGCTGGCATTGATAAGATAAAGTGGTAGGGGTCATGCTTGGGGGATTGAGCAGGTAAAAGGGGGAGGGTCATCCACACTAATCTAACAATGCATCTCTCTCATAACAGATGCTAGGTCAGCCATTACAAGATAGTGACAGACAGGCTGGAATACAGGCTGTAGACACCCAGGAACAGAATGCACACCACATTCATACACATAGACCCATATTATTTTTACACAAATTGGATGGCTGCCAACATACATAGTATAGTTCAACCTCTTAGAGGGAATTCCAAACAAACCTGGTGTTCTGTTGATATTGTGAGAGGGTGAATGGGGGTGAGGGTATGGAAGAAAAAAATCTGTGGGCTGCGCTGATGTTTTGATATGGAAACAACAGCGGATGCTGGTTGCTTGATTTTAGTTAAGGTGCGTTCCATCCTGTTGCCTCTGACTTTCTTATCTGGTTTGAACTGATTTAAACTCCAGAAATTCACACATGCAGAGACCATTAATGAAAGGAAAACACAAATGCCCACCTTGGTTAATGTCCTCAATGGCCCGACGTATGCCCCGGTCAAAGGCACGAGCATCAGCAGGGCTCTGGAAGGTCAAACCAAACTTCTTGTCGTTGATTTTCCAGTGGTGGAAGATGGGGTTTACCTTGTTGTATATAAGACCTTTCTGTAGGACACACTCCAGGACCACCTGACAACACAGATACAAACAAATAGTTTTAGAAATAAAGCAGATTAGTACTGAAAGAAATTGACAAATGGTGCTAAAAAATTTAAGTTGTACTTTCATTGGGTCAAGGTTTAAGTTTCAAACTGCACAGAGACTGCAAGCTGCAAAATGTAAAGACTGGCTGATGTTGATGAAGTGGTGAACACACATGTAAATCCTTCATCTTATTCATCTTCCTAAGCTGTTTAAATGTGTCACATTTTATCATTCCATCATAATGTGAGTAAGGGAAAAAAGGGGGAGAATGAGAGGAGAGGTCTGCATCTGGAACTGCACATAACTCAAGAGCTTCTGCAAGAGAAAAAAAAATCATCCTAGGCCCAATAACTTAGCATACTTTCTTAGATAATTTGTAAAACACATTCTAAATGGTGGGGTTTTCATTACAGATGATGATAAAGTTGGAGAACAGCAGTGGTGGTAGAAGAAGGGGGGCTGAGTATGTTTTGGAACTAGGCAGCCAAAGTGTGCGGCAGAGGACACTGTGTTTCGAAAGCCTATTATTAATCAGGGCTACTGGGCCGCCTCCCGGCCTTCCTCTAGGCAGATTAAATGAAATGAGAGATGGCCATTATGGTCTTTGAGGTTTTTTCATCAATGTGCACAAGAGGTAGCTTAATAGGGTGTCAATGTGTGTGCGAGACGCATGGCGATCTGCATGAGCACAGGAGCTGGTGTGATGGCAAGCTCAATGACCCAAGTGCTACAGTGTGCATCTTCAGAGTGCAAATGCCTTGTCAAAACCAACACTCGACAGCTGAAGGCAGATGGCATCATTCCCTCTGGACAACAGTCAACATGCACGCTTAAATACAGCGATATGTACAGCTGTATTAGAGCTTGATGATATGTAATATTCGTGTGTCCCACATCCACATTTTATTCTGAATGTCTGAATAAAAGTTGCTTTTTACACTCATATGATTGTGAAGTGTAGTGCAACATCATTTTTATTTCTCTTTCAAGTGGTGAAAATGTGTCTCACAGTCATGTCACTATTGCATAGTCACCCTAAGAAGGAAGAAGAGCAAAGGAAGGAAGGGCAAAGGGTAAGCCTTTGTGTTTACCCAGAGGCAGTGGATGAAGAGATGGATAGATGTGAGGAGGATGGTGTAACAAGGAGTTTGAAGGAGAGAGTTGGAGGGTGGGGGTCTGTGTGTCTGGGGCTGATTGTGGAGGCGAGACTGAATGGAGCCAGAGCAGGTAAGGTGAGCACACAGTGAGGCAGACAGAGAAGGAAGTATCACTGTTGCATGGAAGGACGATACTTAACACCACATTCCACACTGTACTTAGTGAAAAGAGGAGGAGGAACCGCTACCATGACAAAAAGACAAGACAGATATTAAAAAGAGGCAGGGGATGTTTGAAGGGGAGAGGGACACATACAGAGACGGACAGAGGTGAGACATGAATAATGAAGACATAGGGCGAAGGGAGCGGAATTGCTTGGAATAAAAAGATTATTACCTCAATTGTCTTGGAATAAACTAACTGTTGTTTTGCTTTCTAGTATTGAAGTATTTGCAGGGAAATGACAACAGTTTCCCCTCACTCAAGAATTAAAGCTAATTAACCATATTCGAGCAAGCAAATATAGGTAAGAGCAATGAAATGACTAAACAGCAGCAGTATCTAGTGGCCCAAGGCAAAGCTATTTAGAGAAAACCTTGTCCATACCACACTCACAGCTGTATCAATCAAAAGGAGTCACAGACTATGAACAACAGGAAGTGAGGTGGAGTGGCAGAGCGCTAAGCCAGAGATTTGTCATAATCCCAGTGCCTGTATGGTAAGTAATCATCAACTAATTAGATCTGTAGTTTTTAAGAGTCTGAGAATCTGAGTGAGTGAGAGAGAGTAAGAGAAACAGGGAGAGAAGGGAGGGGGCCAGGAGGAAAGTGATTGGTAGCTATATGGAGAGGCAGCTGAGTCATCACCAGTACACTCTGTGCCGCATCACTGCGCTTATAGACAGATCCCCTCCACTTCCCTTCTTCCATCTCCCCCCTATCTGGTTCCACCTCTGTTTTGCGCTCTTTGAATACACCCACATCTCTTTCCCCGATTACTCTTATATCTTATGCACCCCAATCACCATGTTTCTACCCGCTCAAAGCCTGGCTTTTTGATTTCAGAATAACTGCATCTCTAATTTATTTTCCTGCATCTGGCTCAGCTTCCTATTAGGGATGAGACATGTCATTGTACCTGCCTGTCCTGTTCATTTCTGACACTAACATTGTATCCCTTAAAAAGACAACAAAAAAATAAAATACATCTACAACATGGAACAGTGTTTTATTTTTCTGTTTGTTGTGAATCTGTGAATTAAGCTCAGGTGCTCTTCACGAGGCCCCTCGTGCATCATTCAACATAATTGTAGTCTTACATTTTTTCTCTGAAATCAAAACAGTGACACTGCTGTTTTAACCAATACTGTCTTAACAAGTGCTGATATTGTCCTGCATATTTTCTGATGATGGCTAACATGGATTTGTGTGGTTATGTCACATGCTGTTGGGTCGTTTTTTTTTTTTTTGTTTGGGTTTTTTTTTTTGGTAACCATAATTCTGCCCCATTTTTTCTGATGCTCTCATACTGTTGGTAACACTGTGGCTCACATTGACACCCTGGCACTAGGTGGCATCCTAGCAGATGTACATATGGCTTTGTGTTTGTTGTGGTGGCTGGGTTAGACCCAGGCAATGATAGGGGCGTTTTAATACATCCTAGAACAGTTGCCAGGATCTTCTGAACCGTGTCTATACCCTGTCTGAACAACAGCATTCCTGTCACACCCTTTCCTGTGCCACACACATGCTACAAAACAAACATGCCATCAACACATAACCAGTGATGGGAATAACAGCGTTACTAATGGTGTTGTTTTTTTTTTTGTAACGAGAGCAACGAGTAATCTAATTGATTACTCTTCCCATCTTTATAACACCGTTACTGTCAGAAAATGTGGTGTGTTACTACAATTGAAGCTGTGTTTTTTTCCATCAGACCAACTAGATCTCTGAGCAGAGGGGCAAAGATCTTTTTTTTACTGTTCAACCTCAGTTAGTGGGCACGAGACAATCACATAAATGATGATTTGCTGAGGTGGAGTAAAATTTCATGGTAAACCAATCAGAAGAAGAGTTGGACATGTTGTTTATAGAAATTCAAAAGTATGCATAGTCAGACACACAACAAACAAGTGAGTCAGTCAATGAGAAAAAGGAATGGCAAGCCCAAATAATCAAAAAGTAGCCTTCTCTAAATGTAAGCATAGCCATTACTTTTCCCTCCAAGTAATTAAAGGAACGAAGGAATCCTGAAATGCACATAATGCCCCGGACAAAAGTACCTCTCCACGGCGGTGTCACATAATTCAAATCTTACTAGAGGAGTGGGGGGGCTCCAAATTCTGACACATTGAGCATTTAAAGATTTACGTGAAAGTAACACAATAGTTACTTTCCGCTGTAACTTTCACAACACTGCACATAACATGCATGTGTTCAGTCAAAGAGGATTATTTCTAAAAAAAATAAAAATAAAAAAAATAAAGTGATTTAGACACCCTGCTATCATTGACCTCTAATGTCAGACCATCAGAAGCCACCAGACTCTAATCATAACGGTGGCCGCCTCTGTGTCTTAACATCTGACAAACAGTTCTCTCTTGTAAACACATGCAGACAAATGAATATAGATTTACACTTTCATTACCATAGATCAGGATTATCCCATCTCATCTACTGAATCTGTTACATCTACAGCACACAGTGACTGTGTGACAAGTAGGTCATGAGTTTTACAGAAACTACAGCCTAAGCCATGAGGATTAGAAGCACAATGTATAACTTGATCTTTTGAAGCCTCACTTTGTGGAGAAACTGAATGAAAATGGACCTTGAGGCTGAGGTGTTTCTGTACTATTTGGTTTGGTAAAATTGGGTTGAAGAATATTTAATGAATTTAATACATTAGTAACTATACATCCTCCTTTGATAACTTCATTGACAGCTAGTTGAAAAAAAAAAAAAAAATCATGAATCTGTAGCAATTTTGATATAGTATTAGTTCTCTTTCATAAGCTAAATGCTAAATTAAAGAGGTGTTGCTTTGTTGGTTTTGAACTGCTGGTTAGACACAACATGAATACGTCTTTTTGGGCTCTTGGAAATTTTAACTGGTGAAGTGTCAGGTCATTACTGAGCAAAATAGAAGCATATAAGATTTACTTTTGTTGTGTAATTTATTTTCTTTTTGGACTAACAGGTAGATATTTTCCTGGTTTGACTTAATGTTACATACAATCTTTACATTAAACAGTAATGCTTATATAGTTGGTGGGAAAATATATTTCTGTACATGTGGAAAAATGATGTGATTGCTCATTTCCAGCCATTATTCCATTTTTCGGGTCCTTTCCAGGCACTCTGTGTGTTTCCCACATCCCTCATCCCTCATTCCACATTCTCTGCTCCTGAGTAATCTGCCCTTCTCCCTGATGATGTCATGATGCATCACAGCATCACGCAGTTTGCTCCTATTTTCAGATACCTGCGCCATGGAGGAAAGCCAAACAACCACTTCCGGTGTGAGTGCATGTACGCCAGTCAGAGAGAGGGAAGTCTGAGAAACAGGGACTCATGGTGATATCATCCAAGAGAATGCACCATCTCTGGTTTCTCATACTTGAATGCATGTTGAAGAGGCAGAATGATCAAATAACAGAGGAAACAAGTACATCAACTGTCTTGTTCACGTATAGTAAGAATATGATTTATGTAGTATATCCTTTCAAGACATGTCACATATATGAGATCAATGTTCCCTTACCAGTTTGTCTTTAAGCCTCTCGCCCCTGATGTGGAACTCCACAGCAGTGGGGCTTGGACTGGGACTGGGACTGGGACTGGGACTAGGACTGGGGCTACAGGGGCTGGGGTTGCTGCTGCTGCTTCCTCCGCTGCCTCCACTGTGGGTGCTGCTGCTGTCCTCTGCCCGGCTGACCTTATAGACAGTGACAGAGCTAAGGCCTCCGCCCCCCAGGGGAAGCCACCCACCGCTGGAGTCATCCCGAGTCATGACCACTGCTCTCACACGCGCATAACTGTCACTGCAGAGTAGGAAAAGACGACGAAGAAAAGGTAGAAAGGAAGAGCAAGAGAAAAACATAACCATAAGTAAAAAGTACAATCAGCAAGGAATATTTTTTCTATCATTGTCTTTCTCTTAAGGACATATACTGTTGACACGCCATATCACCTGGACAGCAAAACTTTCAGCATAACTACATCAAATAGCTAACATAATGGAGTTGAATGACAGCTAAAACATGCTGGAGAACAATGCATCTAGGAAGCATAAACGGTTAGTAAATGAGTAGTGAGGAACACACTATACAGACATCTAGATAAGATTAGGTGGCGGCACCTGTCTAACAGGTCAAGACTTTTTTTCAGTTTGAATGTTTTTACTCAAAGTGAAACACAAACCATATCATACAACGCCTACACTAAAATAAAACAAGGGAATCTGTGGGGAAATAAGGGTAGTGGAGGAAGCCATAACAAAATCTGCAACAAAACTAAACATGGAAAGTGAAGGGGTCAAAGATTCAGATCCCAGGTTAAATGTTTGTATTAAAACATGTTAAATGTTTATAATTTGGTTTTGTCTATTTTATAATAGTTTATTGGCTCAGATTTCTGAAGCCTGAAGCCGCCATTGTATGTTTAACCTCAGCCAGAGGGTGACTGACCATATGGCCAAGTTTGGGCACTGGTCACTGCTGATTTCTAACCTTTCCCCTCAAGCAGGTGGTTTCAAATTGTAAAACACATTACAGTGGCTCTAGAGCCATACTCCTCTCAGGGTAATACATTACAATTCAATTCAAAATATGTTTTTACAGACGAGGAATGACGTGCGGCTGAGACCGTTTAGTAACTGATTACATTTCAGAGGCTTAGAGAAAGACGCCATAAGGCACTGTGTACAAAAGTGCAAGGAGCTTCAGTTTTTTTGTGATGAACACCAAAATTGTGGCTTTCTCTGTCCCTTCACTCAGTCAGATGTTTCCCTGATTAGATAACACAGACTGCATTGGGCCACCGGAAATAACAAAGGTCAGGGTGTGCTGAGGGCAGCATTTTGCACAAAGTCCTGGTAACATATTAAAGACTGAGGAAGATATGAGAGCTAAAATAAAAAGGCTATGGGAGTGGAGAATATGACTGTTGGATGTCGTGTCTTGACACATTGCCCTCTCTTTCACCAACATCCGGGTTGGCCCATAAAAATGACATCACAGAGAAATGTTTTGTTAGAAAACTAATTTGGAACTATGATTATAGGAGAAAAGTCTCAGTGACAACATTTAATATATTAAACAGTTCACCAGTAGTTCAAACTCCAATAGAATAAAAGCTGTGTACTCTCCCTTACTGCCTCTCCTCTGTAAATCTTGGCCCACTCAATGACGCTGACCTTTGGTCGCCTGCTTTCCGCACCTTTGGCAAACCTCAGTGTCCACATTATTAGTTAGTAATTAATCTAAGAGTCAGTGAGCATAAAATCTGAAGTGATTTTTTTTTTCCCATATGAAAGCTTTGATATCCTGGAACTTGGTAATAGTTGACCAAAGTTTCCTCAGAAGATTAATGAGTATGATAAATACAAGTCAGAAATACACAGCAAAACAGATTGGCTCACACACACTTCCTGGCAATGCCTGGCCTGTTCAAACCCAGATAGATAAACTCTAAAGCCTAAAGGAAAATGTTTAACTTCTTAAAATCTTAAATCTGGCCTGTTTACTGCTCACTGTTAAGCTGTCCACAATTGAATTTTTTGGCTCACTATTGTTCACAAATGTGTGTACTATTTATCATGTTTTTGCATAGTTGTGCTATAACAAGTATGGGTATTTTATTCTATGCCTGGCTCTGTTTTCAGCAAAAAACTGCACCATATGGGCACCATATTTATTTATACATCCATATCCATAGTTGCACTGCCTTTTGTATAGATACCTTGTATATGGATAAGCACAGCTACTGACTTGTTTGTAATATGCTTCTTCTGTAATATACTTTTCTTTATATTTTTATATAATTTTTTACACTTTCCACTCTCATTTTTACACAGTCCACTTATGTGCACTGAATGCAGTGTATGTGTGTACTGCTGCTGTCAACACTGTGAATTTTCTCATTGCGGGATAAATAAAGGCAAATCTAATTTAATTTAAAAAAAATAAATAAATATATAATAATAATAATAATAATAATAATAATAATAATAATAATAGCTAAGCATCCAACACCAAACTCATTTAAATGCTATCTTGGGGACATAACAGAGCATTCAGTGGCTAAATTGCCCTGCTAGATGAAAACAAAAATAAACTGAAGGGAGAATGAATATTGATATTGCCAACACTAGCTAAGCAGCTATAAACAAAACTCCAAATTGATGTTTGTCAATAAATGTTGGATGCGTTTGCATGTTGTTGCCCGAGCAACTTAAAAACATAATGTTGCAAATGTTGTGTTTCGCAAGTTTCGGCTGGTCCTCAGGTGGCAAAAAAGTTATTGCCTGTTTAATTTAAGATTTGGCATAAATCATTGTTTTGTATTTTGAAGAACAGGTTTATGTCATGTCTGCTGACTTAGTACTTACTACTACCGCAAGCAAATTGAATCAGCAAGCTCAGTCATTTGAGAAGGCACTTTGCAAAATTAATCTAGCAGCAAGCTGCTTACTACATCAGCCCTAAAATTTATTAAATATATTTCACATCCTTGATTATCTTTCATCTTTTGACCTTCCCATTACTCCTCACTAATCAATATGCTCAATAAGTCTTCCAGTCAGGTTGAATTGCTATCAAATTCTTCTATGATATTAAATTTGGTAATGCATCTGAAAGTCATCTATATCTATCTATATTTTCAGCAAGATTCATCCATCGGGGTACAAACAAAAGTGGACAAAACTGGAAGTCTTTTCCTTTGTTATCATCGTCATAATTCAAGGACATTTTCAAATATTATGTTGTGATTTTAATGACACTCATTGGGTGTACTGTTCCAAAGACAAATAACCAGTCTGCCAATTAAAATAAACAAACAAAAAAAAACAAAAAACAACAACTATAAATACGATGGCTGGACAAAAACAAATACAGAATATATAACTGCCAATATTATGAATCTCTCACTGACCTATTCATAGCACATTCATTAGTGTTGACAACATGAGATGGTTATGGGAAAATGTCAGTAAAACCAAGCAATACCCATCCTGGTCACGCCTTATAAACTATCACAGAAAGCGTACTTAACCTGACATTAGAACAATTTATTTTTGAGCAATATAACAGCCAGTAAAAGAGAGCAATAGTGTTGCTGTTACACCCCTCTATAGCCCCCAATAAAGGATGTGGGTGATGAGTGCAGGAGGGGCTGTCAGTCAGGCAGGGGTCCCTGGGGTGAACAGAAGGCAGGCGATGGTGTCGCTCAGCCATTACTAGGCAAATGACCAGGGCCTGACCCTTCAGACCTACCATCACACACATGCCAGCAACCATGACACTCACAGAGAGGGGGCTGGGTATAAAGAGGATGTTAAGTGGATTGTGTACATGTGCAATTTTGCATCAACCTGAAAACATCTATGTCAACCTAGTTTTACAATGAAAACGTTCTGTGTTGTTTTACTATTTGAAATTACACTGGTTAAACATTAATAATTCATATCTCATCTCTATAGTACTATTTTAAAATCCACAAACCAACAAATAAACACAACTCAACAAACAAGAGTACTAGATCCATTTAATAAAATCTTTACAAGAGTGGAATGAAAATGGTCCATCTGCTCCCCTTCTTCTTCCTCATGCAGGAATCTTTTCTGTTATAGTAAAAACAGTAAGTGGTCCAAAAAGATATTTGAGTGCAACCTGCTTCAAACCATACAATCACTCACACACACAG
Organism: Echeneis naucrates; assembly: GCF_900963305.1. Lineage (NCBI taxonomy): Eukaryota > Metazoa > Chordata > Actinopteri > Carangiformes > Echeneidae > Echeneis > Echeneis naucrates. Next base: position 14,011,495 of record NC_042532.1, read on the forward strand.
ATTAGAGTGCGACCGTGGAGACAAAGACTTGCCTCCACGCCCCTTGCTGAGAGCACACAGTTGACTGGACACACAATTGAGAGCGGAAGCAGATCAGCTGGCCTTGGCCTGTGAGCAGGGGAGGGGAGGACAGAGAGAAAGGAACCCCCCATTCCAAATTATTGCAAGTTATTCTGCTGGATGACTGACTTCATTTCCGACCAAAAGCAGGGGAGAAAAACAGAGGGAGGGTTGGAAGTGCAGCGGAAGACTATGGGGGGGAGGAGGTTGCGGCTATGGATGAGAACAGGGTGGAGACCAAGGTGACAGTCAACAACTCAAATTTGAATATGGCCTTTTCTATACCCCAAAAAAAAAAGAATATGCATAGGCTTTTATAGCATATATACAAAGATATATGTACAATAACAGAATTAACAGCAAGGTACTATTTTGATTCATTTAAATTTAAAGCAAAGAGAAAATAACTACAAATTTCTTGATTATTTGAATGAGGATTTAGCTCCAAATTGAAATAAACTGAAAGAAGAGAAAGCGCCATGAGGGAGCACGTGCACACCAGGCAGCCCTGGGGCTTGAGGATGGTTGCTCCAGTGTGTGGTGGAGAAGGGGTATCCTGGGACAACCATTTCCTAAGTGGACAAAGTAGCCGTTTGTCTGCTGCTCCAGCCCATGGCTCGCTGAGCTCCAGCATACCATCATGCTTTGCTCCTGTCTCAGGCCTTGGGCTTCCCACCCAAAAGAGGAGTAGAGTGGAGGGGAGGGCAGAGCAGGGGTATTTGTGAGGGGAGAGGGACTAAAAGAAAGAACCGAGGGGGGGTGGATACAGGAGAAGAGGAGGGAGGGAGGGAGGGAGAGAGGAGGGGGGGGGGGGGGGGGGGGGGGAGAGAAAGGATGTGGCCTGAGCCCTGGGTGCTCGCCAAGTCGCCCTCCCTTTCCTCCTCTGCTCTGTCTACCCCCTTTCCCCAACCCATCCCCGGCTGCTTCTCTCTACACAATGGCCACTTCTCTGCTGAAATTTCACGTTATTGGATCCCGGGCCTAGAGTTTTGTCCTCCCACAATGTCCAGGCAGCAGAGCATGCTGCAAGGGAGACACACTCTGCAAGCTAAAAGCTGGAAAACCATTCCTGCTTTCATTTGCATCAGAAAGGGGGAGAAAAGTCCCCCCTACCTCTTTTTTCCCCCCCATCGCTTTCTTTCCTCCCTATGTCTCCCCAGTATCAAAACCGGAGGAAGGCTGTCAAGCTCGGTCAAGCTCCACTAGACTAGTTTGGCTTGCAGGACTTTTGTGGGAGGGGGGCGGGAATCATTAAAATATCATTGAGAAAATAAACACAAGCTACTTATCCCAATCCGATTCTGTAGATTATCCTCTGAAAGCAATCACTAGGAAAGCAGAGGGGAGAGATGGTGTGAAAAAAATACTCATACTTATCTGTCTTCTTTGTTATTCACCACCTGTTATCCATAAAAAAATTATACTTTTACATTTCCTTAACAGCTTTGGCCTGACCTAAAATACTGTGGGTGTAGTCAATGTAAATCAACTTGCCGAAAGATCGACATGAGTCCATGGTTTGTAGATATGAAGCAGAAAAGCATAACTACTACAGTATTCAAAAAAATTTAATACCCGAAAATATTCCACTCCAAAACTAAAATCTGGGCTAACAAAGGGGAACCTGGAGCTAAGAGGATAAAGTGGTGCTGTTTCCTTCCCTATGATCACGCCTCATTGAAGAAATAAATAACATGCAATCTGGGACTCGACCGTCGATTCCAGCAGTGCATCTAATCTGAACAGTGCAAACTAGCTAGCCAATTATCCACGGTTCAAGTCCCCTAAATAACCAGTGGCAAATTCAAGGGCAAGGACATACCCAAAACAAACACCAATATGACCCAACATGAATGCAGTGCAAATTATGACATAGCTCCAGAACATGACACTTTTGAAGAGGCTGCCTGTTAGCCATTAATAAAATCAGAACCAATAATAGGACAATGCCTGCAGAAACACCAAGCCCACAGCACAAGCCTGCTACATTAGCTGGAGTGAAAACTAATACAGTGGCTAAAGAAAGAGAAGTGAAAGAGAAATTTGCCCTATCTCCTCTCAACACCTCAGACTGCTTGCTGGTGAGTCATCGTTCTCACAAGAACATTCAGGAAAGAGAAAAAAAATAGAAAAAAAAAACTGAACAAGCATACTCTGCTGCTGCACCACACAGCAGAAGTACACTTCATATTTACCATCCTTTCACAGAAACACCATTAATATGACGACGAAGTGACTGATCAGAGTCCCTCTTGGTAGCATTGGTCACAGATAGCAGTTAGTGGGTCAAATTAGCCTGTAGTGCAAATCAAAGATAGACCCAAATGAATAAATTAATGTCAAAACTGCTCACTCAGACAGGATCTCTAACATTGATTTTCTAACCAACCCCTCAATTACAGGATTGTCCCTGCAACCCCAACAACAATATTCTGTGTGCCGCTGTGCTTTGGCAATATAAATCAAAAGAATCCCATATGTGCATCAAATGCCAAAAAATTATTCTCAAACATCAATCAAAGCCACATATTGAGATGATCTTCATTTTAACCACAAGCATTTAGAAAATTAAAACCTTGCACTTGCCATTACCCCCCAACCCCCTTTCTTTTTTTGGGTGGGGGTGGGGGGGGTTGGGGACCAAAAATTTCAAATGCTGCGGTATCTCTGGCCTGCTTTGAAGTTAGAGTAGTCCCCAGGGACCTGAGGTTCCACTCGTTATAGTTATTCTGAAACGAGGGGGAAACTGAAAGCTGAAAGGACGAGACAGCCGTATGTGGGAGAAACTATCAATGCATTTCAGGAGCAACTTGGGAAAGCTAAACCACCAAACCATGATGACGGCCTATGGGATATGGGATGTTAAGAGAAACTGCGATGATGAGTTGTAAACCATAACAGAATGCCCTGTTGTTGGGAATAACAGTATCATCATCACCCTTACCATAAATGTTATAAACCAATATTTAGACCATCTTGGAAATCAACTGGAGTCACATTTAAGTAGCTTTTCACTGAAACTCAGCCTGTAGCAATAAAAGGAATCAAGAAACGCCTTTACCAACCAATAACGGTCTTTGCCAAGTTCTAAATATAGCGACCAGGCAGGACAAAATCTGATCAAAAGTGAACTTAGCAGATAAAAATACATATTCCTACATGCCTCCAATTCCAATCATATTCAGAAACTTGACTCAATTCATTTAAATGATGATGAGCCTGTGTGCTTAAATTCACTCAATCAGGATGTAGGCCTGTCTTTCCCACAAACACATACACATGCCAAATGTTCCCAGAAAAATAAACACACAAGTGTGTGCACAAACAGACACACAAAAACCCCTTCCTGTTTTCAAAGCATTTGGAAACTCAATCAAAGACACAAGGTTTAGGATTTACATCTGAGCCCTTTTATGTCCGTGGCCTTGCAGGAAAGAACCATCTCAGCCCAGCTGCAGCAAAGAGCTCACAACAAGGCCCAGCCTTCATGCTCCTGCATGCAGCACAACTGAAAACAATATCCATAATTCAGACACTTAGTGCTAAAAGCACTTCTTGGAGGCACTGAGATATGGTCTGTGGACATCAGAGGCTCTACTTGACAAAGAAATATAGACAAGCCCTGCTATCAGGATGTTGCAACGAGGACGAAAAAATTGAAAGTAAAAATAAAAATCTGATAGTTCTTTAAGTGTAGACCTAACAGCTGCCATACAAAACATAGATTCACACAAGACAGAATTTTTTGACTTGTAAATAAGAAAACTTGCATGAAATACGCTCTAAATACACTGCAGACATTTATGCCAGTTTATGCATGCTCCTAAAATACTTGAAGAGGAAATGAAAATTATCAGAGGGAAGTAGCTTGGGTTTTAAATATACAGAATCCAGACCCAAATCTGGCCATGGGAATGGAACAGTCCACCACTATAGTATGCTTGTTTAGTATGTTGGCTTTTCTCAGTTAAAGACAGTCAAAGCCATCTGGATCATTATCATATATGAGACAAACAAAAGGACAGCTTCTGGTAGATTCTGTAGACATAATGTACCATCATACAAATATCCTGTATGAAAACTAATTTAAGATTAGGCAACTTTTAACCTTCGGTATAAAATGATAACCAAAAGAAGTTTAATTTAAAGACACTATGAAGTTATCTTAAATAAAAATCTAAATCTAATAAAATGTCCTAGCGTGCCTAGCAACCAGTAAACTAAGATGCTGCTACACATGCCCTTAAGTATATTGTCAAATAACACATTTTATTATCCTCTGTAAACCACCGTAGTCAAAAGCAACACTTCCCCAAAAGAATACAGAAGCAAAACCAAAGATGTGTTCTACTCAGCAGACTTTGTCAGAGGTGAAATGTAACTATAGCCTACTCTTGGCCAGCTAGTGTTGATTGAGGTCATAGCTAAAAAACTGGCTATAACCCCTATTAATACTATCTATAAAAAGTCCAGGAAATTATTTAACTTAACATAAGGGCCACAGGATATAGGCAATTAACCAAGCCATAAAGCACTAGCCCTAACAGCTGAAGTAGCTGTCTCCCTTTGTCGTTTTAGGACATGATGGGGGCTGTTTGGGAGGAATGTGTTTGGAAAGCTCAGCTACAGGAATAGGAGTGCGAAACAGCCCTCAGGTGATAAGATCACGACACCCACATGGGCAGATAAAACGCTGAGCTGTCAAATCAATCACACAGATAGGAAGAGGACACAGTGAGAAAAGAATCCGTAAGGATCACCTGACTAGCAACAGAAAATACCACAAAAGTCCAGGAAAGTAAAACCATGAGGCCATGCCCTGTGCATGTTCAGTAAAGGCAACTGACCTTCAATGATAAAAATAGGCAAGTGCTCAAATAATGTAAGCAAAATCAGCTTGTATTTAGGCACACAGAGTATAATGCACCATCACGTATTTGATTTTTACTTTAAAGTAAAAATTGAGGGGGGGGGGGGCTTGTTTAACAGGAGCCTATTTGATGTCTTACAAAATAAAGATCTAGTTCAGATACCACAGTTTAGCAAATTGTCAGAGAAAAAAGCCAAGCAGAATGGTTTTGTTTTGTTTTATATATTTTTTTAAGTATGTCTCAAGTACATCAGTAACCATGGAAAAAAAAGAGTACCTACAATACAGTGCACCTCTGCAGGCTATCTTGGTTAAGAAACGTTTTAGATAAACATGGCATTCAGAGAGAGGCTGCTTTCACATGATTTCATAAATCTCCCACTTTTCCCAGCATAACCATAATCCTTGTCATTAGCCTCGCATCAGACCAACACATATACCAGAGTTGTTGCACCAAGGCCAAGAAACATGTTCTCAGCAAAGGGTGTGTTTGGCTTACCATCCATCATTCAGACAAAACCACTTCAGGACTGCATATTCACATGATTTTTGAAGATTTTCACATTTAAATGTTCACCGTAGAGGCCACAGGAGAGCAAGCACATTTTTGTTTGATTACTCTTGTACACTGAAGCAAAGCCAAAACATAAAAAAAAATTACCTTTTACATTTTTAAAACAGATTGATTGATTTTGGAATTTCAAAAGTGACTCAAAACCAAGTTAATCTTATTAGCTGTAAAGAGCACTTTGCAAAACATAAAATGGAACCAAAGTGTAAAAAGAACATCTTGATCATTATCCTGAAAGCCATGTCATATGAAACAGCATATTTATAAGAACCTCCGCAGCAAAAACAACTGGCTCAGGCAACATTCGGTATTCTGTTCACTCTATGAATCATACAACAGCCAGGAATCATAGCAACGATATTTGGATCACTTCGCCATCTTAGCTGCTACCTTCATGCAGTATGGAATAAACCCCGCATACACTAGCTTGCACATCACTGATGATCCGCAGCGTATAGAAATAATTCCCATTGTGGGGCCTGGGGGTCCTTAGGAATCCCTAAAGTTGTCAAGAGGAATTGCATCAAACCTGGGAATGTTTAATTTCATTGTGATTTCTCTCACTAAGTTAACACAATGACAATATGTGCTCAGCTGATTCCTCTAATCAAAGGTTTCACCCTTTCAATTAGCATCAACCATGCTAGGATAATACACATGAAAATCATGACTAATTACAAATATGAGCTTAGATTTATTGCCCCAAAACATTAAGTCATCAACAGACTGAGTGATTTTGTATTTATCTACGTCCTGCACCCTAATGTGAGGAAAAAGAGCTCCATGACACATATTACATAAAAAGCAGGAGTGTAGTTCAAGGACAAAGCCTTCATGTATTAAATTAATCCATCTTATAAAGGCCAGATACAGGGAATGGGGTAAATCGTGGGTGTGTTTCGAACATTAAAACCAAGACACTGGAAATTTCTGAAAAGGGTTTCGATCCCCCTGACAAATACATTATGAAAGAAAATCCTCTGAGATCGTGAGGACACGTCGGTTAAACAAAACATGTGGCGCTTCGGTCGAATAAACGACTAATTCACATGCGCTGGTGTTTGTATGTGACGCTTTGTGCAGAACATGCAGGAAACGTGAGCCATTGTGTGATCGTCGGTGCAATGCGAAACAGTGTACAGTGCTGTGAATGGGCAGGCAGGTACTTTATGAATGGAGGGGATCATGTGACCGCAGCACCTCCCGAAGCAGCTATTTCTCACTGACTGTCAACAAGCGCACACAAGGGATCAGCCCATTAAAACAATACCAAAAGACGCCTCGAAATGGACGCTGCGTGCACAAAAACACATCGCGCACAGATTAACATCGACGTCCGAGGCTTGTGGATGAACCGGGCGTGAATGAGACGCCTTTAAAAAAAAAACAAAACCGTTTTTATGAATGGAGATTGTGATATGTAAATGAGTGTGATTGAGAAAAAAAAATGGCATCTTCAGCTTTTCAACGCTGACATTGCCGCAATCTGATGGAAGGTTTTTTTCACGAAGGAAGGGGTGCGTTTAAAGTATAAACATGAGATCCTGGATTTTATTCGATGATAATGTTCGGAAATCATGGCGGGCAGCAGTTACACACAGACCCAGGCTGTCAATATAACACACTCTAAACATGATGTACTGAACTGACAAGGATGCTAAATTATATTTAGGCTGCATTATCGCTGTGTATATGGACAACGACTGATCACCCCAAACATATTCCCTAAACATATAGACAGACTCTTGGTATATGATTATTTTTATTATGTATGACTGAATCGAACATAGGCACGCATTAATATACCTAAACAGCCTCTGTGGCTCCTCAGATAAAAATGTTAGTTCCCTGAATTATTAAAAAAAGAGCCGAATTAAGAATGTGATTAAACTGTAACGGTGGGCCTACGTCAATTCTCAGACACTGGACTTCTCAGTCTCAATATAATCCATAGAGTACATTTCCATTAGCCAACAAAGCTGTCCAAACATAAAAAGCCGTCTGCGCTTCTTAATGTTGATATTAGTAAAGGGAGGTGATGAAATACCAGCGTCGCTCGGTTTTCAGAAATGTCAAAGGAAAGTGTGGTAGTGCACTGCCTAACCAAGGAAAGCGCGTTAATATCAAAAGATATGCCAGTTGTTATTGTTGCGGCTGCATGTTGTATATGGAAATGGAGTTAGTTTTTTGTTTTGTTTTGTTTTTTTAAATGTGCATATGGTACTCACTCATTGTTTGGATTTGTTGAATCTTCACTCATTTTTTTCCTCACGGGGATCCAAATCCTAGCAATAGCATCGACGACGCAGTGACGGCGGGATAAAATACCACAAATATCACCATTTTCCCTTCACATTTAGAAATCAGCCCTATCCGGATAGTAGGTAAACGATGTACAATGGGGCATGCCTGACTAAGCGTCCCTGTGAAAGAGCCCAAGAGGAGCTAGCCTCTCGTTAGCTTCGCTGGCTGGGACTAGCGTTAAATCGCGAGGAGGAATGACAACCGTTGATTCATTTTGTCCTCCCTGGAAGTAAAATCCGACCACAACAAATGGGCCATCGGCATCATTCTCCTCAACGAACACACGTCCCCGCTTTGCAAAAACGCACGTAGATCCTCAAAAAACGCAGAAGCAGTCGTGGACGGTAACGTTTGGCAAGTTATTTATGGCTGACTGTCGAGCATCCATTCGCCAACTTCAGGTCCAGGACAACACTTGAAAAAGCGCCGTGCAGCGTCGCTCCGTCAACGTGTCCGAGTAATTTGCAGTAAAGGCATCCAGAGCCCCCCAAATAGGCTCAGCTGTTTTCTATATGAACACTGGCGTTTTGTGTTGAAACGGAGAGACTTGGATTTTCCTTGAGAAGTTGGTGGTCATCTGCTTTAATCGAACTCCATTTTCAACTCGGGGGAATGAAACATCGGAAAACTGGGCGGATGTGTCGACCCTCGCTTGAGAAAATTAGATCCTTCCGCGACGTAGTAAAAACACAACACTCTCGGGATGAAATATCACCAAGGAGTGGGCGATTTAGTGCAACCCATTAAAGAGTATCGTCTGTTTATTAAAATATGATCCATACCCCCCCCCCAATGGGAAGTAATGAGTGCATTTCTTTCCAAAGTTGAGCAAAAGTAGTCCCCGCACTTCCCAAAAGAAGTTTCCCTTCAATCACGCATTGATACAAGAGGGAAGCGTCTGTGTGATAGCACGCAAAGTAGAAAATAATCCGGAGGAAGGACTTGGGCTGACACACACACACACACACACACACACACACACACACACACACACACTCCGTCACACTTGGCCATTAACAAATTCTGTCGTTGTCTTTCATTAAGCAGTTTCACCGTGGTCGACCGCCCCCAGGAAGCAAGAAATCTTGCTGTGAAACTGTGAGAAAATGCTTTAAATGTACACAGGCATGAGATGTGCAGCACGTGGAATTACATCAGATCCCCCTCATGATTTATGTGGCTGAATCCAGACTATGTGTTTCTTCTGCAGCGCCTTTGCATTCTGTTTCTTCTTCTTTTACTATTATTATTATTATTATTAAAAGTAGTAGTAGTATTAAGCTTAATAGAGGGTGTATAAAAAGCTAAATGTGGTCATCTGACTTTGTTTTAATCTGTTGTAAAGGATCAGTTTTAGTAATGCAATACTGAGTAATCGGAAATGAGACATAAAATTGCTATTTGTCCTCAAGCCGGGGGTTTTGAGCTAACAGAGGCAAATTTGGCTGAAGAAGGGACTAAAACTGATAGAAGTAGCCCCATCCAGTTATGGAGTTAGTTGCCCCACCTTTCAACCCAAGATTTCCACTGTGCAACTGAAAGATCCTCCAAAACAAAATAGCCTATTAAGTTGCTAGAAAATTCTATATATGTACCAATGAATCTTATTTGCACATGTGCTAAAAGCCTTCCAACGTGTATTGGTGTCTTGGTTGCGTAAGACTTAAAAGCTACTGGATTTCTGTGCTCTGTGGAATGGCAAGAGATCAGGCTAAATGATTCTGCCTGGTTGTCATAGTGACAGCATGTTGTGTGAGAAGTTTCTTTGTATTTCTCTGGCTTTCATACAGCTTGTACCACAGCCTTATGTTGTAGCTATATAAAATATTCCTCTGTGGAGATAGCCAATGCATCCAGGGCACTCATATGTGCCTTCCTGACACATATTGTAAACTTCCTTTGCTATTTGAATTGATTTTTTTGTCTTTAATACAAGTTGTTGTGGACTGTGTTCTCACCAAAACTACAGATTCCTATTTAAATGTTGTATGTGCTGCTTTTCATGCATAATTTATGAAATGTGTCTCACTGCGTATTCAAGTATTAAAAATGGACCGCTTGTCATCACTTCCTTATTCTTTAAAAATTGGATTACAATGAATCACGCTTAAAAATTCAAAATAAAGTGTCCTTTGTTTAGAAAAGAGAAGAAAATGCAGTGGCCATGGATTTTCCAAACAGCATGTTTGTATCCTTTAGAGTATTCAGAGTTCAGGAAGTCAGCCTTCTTTCTCATCTCACAAATGTGGATGGCCTTATTGCATTTCCTGTTTTTTTCACGCGCTTCACACAACACACCCAAACAAGGCAACAGGATGTTTAGCTATCAGAGGCATCCCTAGCTAAATCCAATCAGGGTCATCACAGTTCTCTTTAAGATGGTAAACAAGCTTGCATTCTTTTGTACCCAACAAGCAACCTCAGAATAAAAGATGTGTTTAGCTGTACACAAACCTCCTTCAGCCGAGTCCAACACAAATATAATCGTGCTTGACTTTCAGGAAGATAGTCAAAATGATTCACAGATCATAGTTTAATGTGATTTGAGTCTGGGCATTTTTTTGTGATTAAGTTAGCACTTACGCTCATTTTTCAGTCTTAGCTTTTTGTTGGATTGGATTTTTTGTATTCCAATCAGGAACTTGAGACATTTATTTCTGATTTAGAATATGAGTTAAGATTTGAAACAAAGAAATAAAAGCCTACTTGTCACTTTGACAAGAATCCCAAATTAGTCTGTTGAGCTGTATATGTTTGATATTGAGAATTATACTTATATTAATTGTCTGCTTACAACTAGTGAATAGAATATGATGATTAAATTAAAGTGGCAAATCCTAAATCTAAAGACGAATATGACAGAATAGGGTAAGGTATATTTCAACATTGAGAATTCAGTAACCTGAGCAGCCTTCACTATGTTAAATTTATTTATGAATTTATGAAATTCATAATATTTTAAAAATTTCTTCATGGCCCCTTTCATTCAAAATAGCATTCAAGATAAATTTCTTGTACTGGACCGTGATGACTCGAATCAGATGATGACTTCAAAACACAGGTGATGTGATCACCAGCTCCCAGCAGCACAGACAGTCTTAAGTCACAAGAGAGGAGAAGTGAAGGCCTCTTTGTATAGCAACCAAGGGAAGGAAGTTCAGTGTCTGCATAGTCGTTGCCATACAGTCTGCAGAGACCTCATCAATTGAGAAAGACCGGAGACGGCTGATGACTGATCATGATCTAATCTGAGCCTTCTCTGCCTTGTATTTTGGTTGAGTGGGGTCTTGAGTAGTTACCTTCAATTAATTTAGGCTCTTGCCATTTTTTTGATGCTTGATGATCCAATCTGGACCAAGGGGTGTGACTTAAACAAGAAGTGCTGTTTTTTAAAGTCCTGGCAGCTGAACACAACGATGCATACCTATGATTAGTGTGGGCCTAGTCTCAGAAGCCTACAACTTTTAGGTGCGTTAATTGCAGGGTGGTGAGTAGAAAAGGTGTAACGGCCAGAGGGGAAGGAAGTGTGAGGGCCTTCAGGTGTGTTTGACTATGTGCTGTGAATACTCTCTCTCTCTGTCTCCCTCTGACTGTTGACACACACGACCAGTGTGGAATTAAAGATGCATACATTTCTTATATTGCTGAATCATCCTGTCGGAGAAATCCTTGATTTTATACAAGCTGTGTGACAGGAAGATGTTCTCAAGAATGTCTCAGAATAGAGGTGGATGTGGCTAACTAAATGAGTTTAGTGTGTCAACCTTAAAGAGATAGTCTTGTGACCATGTGCAAGGATGTTGATTCAGATGGAAGGTCAATATGGCTGCAAAGCCCTTGAAGGAATCACATCTCTGGAATTGTCCACGTTCTGTAAATGGCCAGAATGTTAACTATGTCAGCAACCAAACACCAGAGTGGAGGTTGTTGTAGAAGGAAATAATTGCTGTATGCTTAGAATAAACAGAAACCAAATGTCACGCTTCCTTAAATAAAGATTTTAATGTCACACTGTATGTTGAGCAGCTTTTACCTGAGTAGATATTACATGTGTTGAGGCTCATGCAGTTTTTCTCTTAACATTAGATTTGCTATAAGGTGTAAAAGTAGCCTTGATTAACGTTAATGTTTAAGATCTGTTCCTACAAGCTCTGATGTCTGAACTCCAAAAATGGGAAACTAAATTGGTTTCAGTCGCAGTTTTTTTCTGTGCTTGAGAGTCTGTTACTTCTTATTGTTTGTGTGTTGTGCGTGGGCTTGATTGAAACCTGATCTAGCTGGGGAAGCTGTGTTTAGGGTGAGGTGGACAGGCCTTTGTTGCTGCCTGAGGGGTGTTTATTTGGGCGGCTTCAGTTGGCTTCCCTGTAATCATCATCCAGCCCCACAGGATAGAAGGGATTAATGAATATGTTGGAGGGGAAGTTACAGATGACTATTTACCATTCTCATGGGGATGAGAAGGAACAGCTTGAGATACACAGGAGAAGAAAAAGTTTTACTGTGTGTGTGTGTGTGTGCGTGGGCATGCGTATGCATGTGCACACATTTATGGGTATTTACTTATAAAAGACAAGAAAGGAAAGAAGTGTAGAGACACACATTTTTTCTATCATAATAATCTCATGTTTGTAATTTTATTGCAATAAACCTAAGATAATAGTATGACAGCCTAAGAAATATGCTTTCCTTTTCCTGCTGAGGGCCAATTGAAAGGAGCAAATTGGTACTACTGTCATGACTGTATGGTCTAGACAAAAGTACTACCAACTGCGAGTTAGCTAGTTAACTCAGTGAAAAGAGTGGAAACAGGCAGAAACGGCCAGACCAGCAAAAATAATCTGGGTCATAACCCCCAATAAAACCACACTGTAGTGAATATACACTGACGCTTTTCTGCAGATTCAACAAAGTTGCTGGTTGGTGGATTTTGTTATCAATTGACAAAGCCAGTTTGAAGTCTTTGTGTTAAGTAGCAGGCTGCCTGAGATGGCTTTATATTTACAGTATAGCCATGAGAGTAGTATCAATGTTGTCTTTAATTCTCAGCAAGAAGATTAATATGTTTTCCAATACGTGTGACTATTTCTATATGTATTGACACAACTGAACTATTTAGTACTATAAAGATATCGAATTTTTTCCCCTCCAGATACATCAATTGATTTGGTCTTTTCACTGTAATGTTTCTATTCCACATCAAACAAAGTGGAATAAATGAGTGAGAAACTCTGACTCAGACATGACTCCTCATATTACCTCCAGAGAGAGTATTCCGATATCCTCCCTGTTCCCAAAACATGGCATCACTCAAAGCAATTTACAGACACACAGACAAATTTTTGCAATGAAAATAAAGTCACAATAAGCCCCCCTCCTCCTCAGCTGTGTAGACACCGTCCCTCTCTTTCTCTCCCATGTAGCCTCCTCCACTTAATCTTCCCGCTCATCTGGGAACCACAAGCACCCCTCCATGAAGAGATGCATTGTGCCCAGATTATTTGATTGTTTTCAGATGTTGAAGCTTTCCTACACAAAAGGGGAAGAACAGGGTTTGTCCAAAAGCCCTAGGCTACTTGGCCAATAGCTACACACAGGGAGGAGTGGTAGAGACTGGCGTGGGGCTCAGGGAACGGACACACGAGTCAGGAAGTGACCCCTGCAATGCCAGATTACAAACAATGTGCTCTCTCAACTTCTGCAGTCCTAGCTGTGGAACATACCACTTCTGCGTCTGCCAAAGGGGTGGTGCCTGTTAGAGGAAGGAAGGATGGTTTCAGCCCTCTCTCTCCTTCTCTCTGTAATGCTGCACCCATTCAGTGAGTGGTGGAGTGGGGGTAGTCGGGCCAGGAAGGCACTTCACTGATGAAAAGTCGCCACATGGAAATGGATGAGAAGTGGGCTTGGGGGGGGGGGGGGGGGTGAGTGGGAGAAGGGCGGGAATTGGCTTGTGCTATAAGAAGACATGAACAGCAATGTAAAGGGAAGGAGGCGAGAGGTGGGGGACTAGGAAGGAGAATGAGGATAACGATAATGATGGGGAATGCAAGAATAGGGGAAGTAAGCATAAGGGTGAAGGGAGGAATACCAAAGACTAATGGTCTGATTCAGAGCTTGTCAAGCATGGAGTCCCGTGCCTGTGAAATAGCATGTAGCACACAACCTTCCCCTCTGTCTGATGGTGGAATAGTGTGGAAGGAAAACAGCGCTTTAAAACTGAATGGACCTTTTGTTCTGAGGTTGTTGTGCCTTTACATTTGATCAAGCCTGCAAATGAAGCTGCTTTACACCAGGCTAATATGAACTCTCATCAATCCTTCCCATTTACTGACATCCTCCCTCCCAGCATCCGCTTTTATCAATTTAACTTGCCCACATCACCCCTAAGAAGAGGTGGCTTTTGCTATGGCCTTCCTGTGTGTGCTGTTTGTCCACATGAATACTATTTGGCTTCTTCTCTTTTTAAATCTTGTCAGGCTAATAGCAAATTCTTCGATCTCCTGATAAATGAAAGGAAAGATTCAAATACAGACATACACACATAAGCACACACACACACATACTCACTCCGCCCCCGTCTGCACTGTCATGTGTGACTCACAGTGCATCACAGCATCGTATGAACTTCAAAAAGACACTGGCTGTACATTCACAGCGTATTCAACCCCTCCTCTTTAAATAGCTCAGCCTCCTCCAAACCGAAAAATCCATGCATTAAAAATTATTGAATCATACAAGTATTACAGAGGCAGAGAACATCTTTAAATATACTGTAATGGAGTGAGCAACAGCAGTAATGCAAAGAGTACTAGTTTGTCTCTGTTAGAGCATACATTAATCTGGACCAGGGAACACATATTTGTACGTAGAGACAATGTGGAAAGTATATACTATATGTGCATTGTACACAGGTTTATGCAGGTAGTTTAGAAGCCCAGTGATTTGTGATTGAACATAATGTGTTCTTGAACTGTATGATGTTTGTCTTAATGCATCCGTGTATGTGTGTGTGTGTGTGTGTGTGTGTGTGTGTGTGTGTTTTTGATCTGGAATGCACCTGGCCTGATAGGCAGGCAGAGGAATGTTGAAAACTGTCTCTCACCCAGGGAGGCAGGACTGGAATGTGGCCCAGGTCCTTTTCTCCTCTCCACTGCACAGCTCAGGAGAACTCCAGGTTCATATGCGCGTGCACACACACACACACACACACACACACACTCACAGACTTGCACATGCACCTGGTCCAAAGGCCTGGTTCTGTTCACAGCCAAGCTTCCACGTGCATCTGTGATGTGGTGTGTGTGTGTTGGTGGGATGTGGGGTGGGCGTGTTGAAAGTGCTTTCCATCCTACCCACAAAGTGTGTGTGCATGCACGCATGTGCTTGAATGAACAAACTTCTCTAGAGTGCAACCTGAGAGCAATTAATTTTTCCTTTCGAGCTGGAGCTGTGTAATTTTCATTGCTTCACGCATTGTTATTAAGTCGTTCCATGGTGCTGCAAATTCCAGCCAACAAAGCGAGCTTACTGCTCCTTTTAAAACTTGCCAGATCTGCTGCCCCTTCACTTCAACCCCCTCAAATCTCAATTCACTCCATTGAAGGTCAAGTCCTCAACACACAGAATTTTGAATAAGTGAATCAGCGTCATCTTATTTTATTATGTGGCACCCAAATTTAGATTTTCAACCACAAGATAGATGCTGGTGGTCCAAAGAGTTGTTTCGTCTATTCTGTCCATGTCATAGAATTGACCATGATTTTTATATAGATTTACCAAAATAAACAAAACAACAGAGTTTTTTTTTTACATTTTGCTTTCCTCCTTCTGTGTTTTGCCATATATGAAATGCTATCCATTCTCTACTTGGCCCATAAAGCTGCCTCTGGCCTTAGCTCACAATGTAGCACTCAGATCAAAGAGTTAATTAAAGAGCCTAGGAAGTATGGAGGAAGTTGGCCACCAGCACACATGCAGACTGGAAAGTTTCTTAATTGACTGGAAGTAATTAGTCCATTTCCTACAGTAAGTATGGCTTGTCAGAGTCCTAACACATTTGACTATCATGAGGAAGTTCAGCTTTCTAAGAAGCCAGTTATGTAAAAATATGTTGATATCAATTTGTCCAGAAAACTGAGTCATATTAATACAATTATTCATTCCTGTGACCATTGACAAAAACCCCAGATGCTTGTTTCTGTAATTTTGGCCACTTGGGAATTATAATACCACAAAACCGATCACATGCTTTTGTTCAAAAGTCTCCTGACCTGATGTTAGAGGAAGAAAGAAACTACAACTCGAATTCACCAAAGTTTTTTTTGTGTGTGTTTTTTAAGAGGAACTATATATATATATATATATATATATATATATATATATATATATATAAAGATGGTTTGCATGGTTTGCATAGTGCTGTCATTCAGAACCAATTTACTGCATGGCAGTCTTGAGACTTGCAGAGCCAATTGATTTTTACATTGCCTTTTTGATCTCTTACACAGTGCCAGGATCTGTGGACTGTTTTCTCAAATGGGACAAATAAACAGGGTCAGTGTTTATTTGAAATGGGTAGAAGGAAGGAGAATTGCAGAATACAGGAGGGAAAGAAGAAAAACAAAAGGATGTGGGCGTGTGTGAGTGGAGGAAAGAGGGAGACCAAGGGGTAAAAGTGGTGGGAGTAATTCTACCATTAGAGCCTGTTGCATTGACTCTGACCATGGCCTGAAAGGCAAATCAAAGCTTTTCCATTCACACTGAAAGTGGCTTTATGTGGGTTGACAGTAGCATTCGGCTGTATAACAGAGCCCTGGTGTCACATGGACACAGTTTCTTCTTAATACTACTGCCTGCTCTGCTAGTCTCTAACGATTTTCACTTGTATAAATTCCATTGTTTATTGTTCACTTATTCAAACGCCTAACCTATTTATTTGTATTTACATGTTGGTGTTTACAGATGAGTATGGTTTACTGAAGGAATTTTAACCCCACGCATGTACATAAATGTACCTGTGCTATAGTGTTGGTATGCATTTGTAATGGGTTTGCACATGTGAAAGTAGAAGGGCATCACGTGGAACATGTAGGTGTGTGAATGAACAAGCAGCAGCCTTGTTGCTAGGTGAAATTTGAACGGCTTCATTGTCAGCGCTGTCTTTTGGCCTGTACTGCCACCGAGTGGGTAAAGGTTGAATTGCAGCTCGTGTCCCACCTGCAGGATCACACAGTGCATCATTTATTTGTATGGTTTTAGATTTAACAGTTTAGTACAAAAAAATTCTGAGAAAACTATGGATAAGATATGTCTGAAGCTAGGCCCAAAGGCAGGACAGGGGTACATAGCAACAGCCACCAAATTAACAAACGTTTTTTTCTACAGTATACAACACAGCTGAGTATACTCCTGTGCAATATTCGGAAAATTATACAATAAATGACAAATTGCAACTTTTAAATTGTTTTTAAATTTTTAGATAAAATGTAACACAATGTCAAGATTAGCTGCATGAACAAGTTCACAATAAGACCTGTGAACACAACAGCTCAGCTCTGATTAGGAGACATAATAACAGAAGGTGCAGAGGCGGTCCTCAAAAATGACACAACACATAAGTGATGAGGCTGTTTACAGAAAATTGCACTGACAAACAGATTGATAAGTGCTTCTGACTTGGCATAAGGATTATCTGGGCGTTTCTGTGATTTATCAGACACTGCAAAGGACATTACACAAAGTTAAAGATTACAACCAAAATGAAAACCACTCCAAATGGTGCAAAAACTGCATGATTAAACGTTGCCAAAGAACAGGGTTGGCAGGACACGCTTTGGTCAGATGAACTCAAAATAAATTTTGGATCATACCAGATCCAGCATGTTGGGTGTGGACCTACCCAGGATTGCCACAGTGACCACATAGTGCAGACTCTGGTTTCAGAAGGTGAAGGGACGATGACATTTTGAATTGACAGTATGAATGCAAGCTTTAATACAAAAATACTCAATAAAAAGCTAACTCCCTGTCTCAAGGAGATTGGCAAGATTCACTTTTGCTGTGCAAGCTGTGAAAATCATGCATAAGCTTTTAAATAAAACAAAAGCAACAAACCCCCATCAGCCAAGACTAGCCAAAATGATCCTTTTGTCAATAATGGCACAACACTACTCCACATCAGAAGAATGATGCCCAGGATGATACAATTTGTCATCAAAAATAAAGTAAAAACATATATCCAAAATAAAGGGAGGAAATCTCATTAATGACGTCTAATTATTATTATTATTTTTTTTTTCACTGGTTCTTGTTAAGTAGATCTTCCATCATAGTTCAATTAGTTAAATATGTTTTTGTTTTTGTACCTGATTGATAATTTTTTTTGTTTGTCTAGCACCCCCCTGTGGATGAGGATTTGATGTTTAAGAAATGGCTCTGTGCCCGTGAGAGAGTGATGTCCCCTTCCTTATCAGCCTGCTCTAATGTATCACAGCATGGGATTTATAGTTTATTATTTATAGTTTTTATTTTTCCAGATCATTTATGTTAAAAGACTGTATATTTTTATTAGTATAAACAAATCCAATAAAAACACAAAACAGCTAATGTGTCCAAAACCAGTTAAACAGATTTGTCAGCCCCAATTTCTCTTTCTTCCTACTGAAGAGTGAAATTGTGAAAAATGGGTCAAGATATAGTTTGATCTTTTTCAAAAGCTCAATAATTTCCTAAAACAACTGACACTTAATTAGCCAATATTAACCAAACAGGAATATAGTGAACAACTTTCAGCTGCAGATAGACATTTAATGCTCTTGTGAATATTTATGGACAAAAAACAAGAATATACAATGCTCATATGTGCTGCAAATAAGATAATAATTCCCAGTTTAAGAGTGGGGCTTACTGATGTGTTTGAAGAATGTTTTTGAACAAAATTTGCACTCTAAGTGAAGTACTGAAAAATGGCTCAATGTAATATGTTTTATTGCAAATTGTACTCTACGGTGCATCCATGGATGTTTGGAACTTTATTGCTCAGTTGACAAATGATATAGTGCTTGTCATGCAAGGTAATATAACAGAAACAAATTGATCTCAAAGGTTGTTTACCACCATTTAACCAACCAACATATATCAGTGCAGAAACTGTTGAAGGCCTTAACTTAATACACCTCAAAGAACATCAGGCCTGTCAAGGAGGCAACTGCATCATTTTCATCTCCACCACTACAACAGTTTTATTTCCAGATGTTCCCCTTTTGGTCTCACATTGGATCTGAATTGTGAAAACCTTTTAATTTCTTGACCTCTCAATCATGACCCAGATATAGTAGATATAGGGAAGAAATAACGTACTTTTTTCAGATAGATTTGACCCGAGCATGTCATGTTTTTGAACACAAAATATTTATGTCTTTTATGGCTTTATAAGAAAACACATTACATGTATTTTGCATTTAGGTAAAATGGAGACCCTGCCACACTTAATATGACTGAAAGATTAATAATGATTTTT
Organism: Echeneis naucrates; assembly: GCF_900963305.1. Taxonomy (NCBI): domain Eukaryota; kingdom Metazoa; phylum Chordata; class Actinopteri; order Carangiformes; family Echeneidae; genus Echeneis; species Echeneis naucrates. The sequence goes on from NC_042532.1 coordinate 14,030,815, forward strand.
TTAAAATAATTATCATGATTATTCATTCATCATTTTCGTAATTTGAATCTACACAAGAAAATTTTAAATAGTGGTTACATTTAGAGATTTTAACACTCAAAATGTTGATTTGGTCGAGAAGATTTTTTTTTTTAAAGACTGATTTTTGAAACAATAATAAATTAATTCCTAGCCCTAAACTGCAAACATTGTGTTTATTATTGGCTGACCAAGTGCGTTTAATGTACAAAAAGGTGAAAGGTTAAGGTGAAAGGTTAAAGGTTGCCGAGGGTCATTCCAGTGATATCTGCCAGCCACGCAGGGAGCGCGCGCAAGGTAGCTAAACTCGAGCGGGAAGTCCCACAGGAGCAAAGAGGGAGACCGTCCGTCACCGGATAAAAAGGAGGAGGATATGTGTGAGGTGTTCTTCAAAGCAGAAAAAGTGTCGTCGCGTTTCGGAGGAAGAAGTTGCTAAAGCAGAGAAATCCGGCCGCCCAGCGTCGCGCTAATTAGCCCGAGGAGTCGCCATGTAAAGGTACACTTAAATTGGCTACGCTTGTTGTGTTCAATCTGCTGTGGCTGTGTTGGCGTACAAACACGGTTGTGTTGTTTGGCGTTGCTTTGCTATGCAAACGTGGCTGTACTCGCTTGGTCTCAACTTTCTTGGCTTTGTGAAACCTGAGTTTGATGAAACTCAAGCTATCTGAAGTCAGACTTTTGGTGGTGAGCTTTGTGTTTTTGGTGTTTTTTGTGTGTTTGTGTGCGTGCGTGAATCAGCTGCTTATGGCAAAGTGGTGAGTGTGGCTTTATCATTTTGTAGTTAACCTTTGGGTAGCTAAGATTTTGTTTGTTTGTTTGTTTGTTTTTTGTAGTTTTTGAAAGGAATCACAGCATAAGTTGATGGCTGAACTTATGGCACATATTCACTTGTGTGATATGTGATCATTTGAACATGTTACTTTTTGATAAAGCATCCCAATGGTTTAAATGCAAGGATGAAGTGATGAAAAATATGTCGTTGGTGGATTTGAGTATCAATCAGTCAATCAAACTTTATTTTTATAGCACTTTTCATGCCAGTGGTGGCTCAAGGTGCTTCACAAGATTAAAAAAAGGAACAAAGGATCCATAATAGACAAATGTACATTCACATACTCATTCACACAATTTTAAAGCATTGGAAATGGATAAACGGTAGAAGATGAATGAATGAATAAATGAATGAATGACCAGTTTCCGGGATTTAGTGACATCCAGTGGTGAAGCTTCAGATTACACACAACTGAATTTCCAGTGGTTATTGTAGAAATGTGAGTAAGATGGAAACACAAACACATGTCTGGCTCCATGGAAAAGGTCTTCAACTTTTGTGTGAATGGCTCATTCTAATAAGATTTAATTCTTAGTTCCTGGTGTTTATGACCATCATATTCCATTTCCGTCAAGCGAGCTACCTAAATCCTACACACTGGTATTTTAACATCAGCTGTGGTAAAGCAGAGCAGTTTTTTACTGTTATGATAATATAGTGGTTATTTAAAAATGGTGGTGAAGCTTTCAGTTTCTGTTTTTTTTTTATTTGTGCTTTGCAGCAGTATGTTAGACTTGATATCAGAATGAATTTGATACATTAGCAACTTCTAACAGATAATATTTCCTGGACTTCTTTGTGGGGCACTACTTCATTGTTCCATGAAAGGATGGATAGGCTTTCGTTTTTGTTTTTAATCAGATTAATCAATTCTTTGGAGCATTGTATGAAGAGCTCCCAAAGTTATATAGCAATACATGGATACAAATAAGAGGGCGAAGAGAAGGACATAAAATTTACTTTATCAGAGACAAACATATTTACAGTGGGGGGGGGGGGGGGGAACTTAGTTTGAATTGTTTCATGGATACCAAACCCCCACCCTAAAATGTAAAGCACACGTCTGTCTCCTTAAGGCGTGCCACTAGTGCTTTGATCACACTGATGTTTTGATCCTTTTGCCATGAAGGGATGACTGTCATTGTCATTTAACACACCCCTCAGCAGTGTAGCCCAGATATGTTGAAAGAATCATAAACATGCACATACAGGAACTTTAATTCCACCATCATCGTCATTTTCTGGCATCTTGGCAAAACATTTGTCCATCGCATCAACATCTGGCATTACAATTACGCCAAACATGAACTATGTAAGAACATCCCAACTTCCCCTGCAGTGTCAAGTTTTTTTTTCCACTGTACACTTTGTCAGCTTGATGAGTGAGCATGGGTGAATTTCTTTTGAACTTGATAACCTTGGTGTTGATGAGGGCGAGGCGCAACATGCGAGATGCCGAGTAACCGATCAGCTGCATTAAATGAAGATGTAGAGGAAAATGTAACCAAGTGAACTATTTATAGAGCAGGTGAAGACAGGACGGTTAAATGCTGCTTGTTATCTGAGAGTCCTCTTTGATGTTTGATTCATCCTAGATCAACAACATTCTGCTTTTATTCTCAGGTTTCCTTTTTGGTTTTGCATGAGCTAGAGGCTACAGAGGTTATTACTCTGCAGAATTCAGCTAGTCAGTATTTTAGTAAAATATTGTTTGCGCCCTCAATGACTGCAGATACCACAAATAGAAATATTATTTTTGGTTTTGAGAGCTGTAAAGAAAGATCACTGCTCTAGCATTTTGTTGACAATAATTCATTATTTTTCGTATCTGTTCTCTTTGCATTTTCGCAGTATTTCAAAGTAGAAAGGTAGTGTAGTGATTGTTCACAGTAAGATAGCCAGTATCACATTTAAAAAGGGTTTAACATAATTCAGATTTCAATTCTTATTTGGTACTTGTGTTCACCTAAATGTTGATTGAAACATTTTGGCACATTGGACATATTGAAACAACAGCTCTGAACTTCTAAATTGCGTGCAAC